>NW_018127953.1:533890-579995 GCF_001952655.1 Monopterus albus
TACGACAGAGTGCCGAGAGAGGAGCTATGGTACTGTATGAGGATGTCAGGAGTGGCAGAGAAGTACGTCAGAGTAGTTCAGGATATGTATGAGAGGAGTACGACAGTAGTGAGATGTGCTGTAGGTCAGACAGAGGAGTTCAAGGTGGAGGTGGGGCTACATCAAGGATCGGCTTTGAGTCCCTTCTTGTTTGCTATGGTAAGTAGTTAATTAGTAGTTTTGAAAGTTAGAAGCCTTAACTCCTCCTTGGTCTTTGTTGTTGTTGTATTTGCTGTATTGGGATAATGGGAAGGAGTTTACTTTTAGAAGGATTTACATTGTGACTTTATTAAAAAACTGTGAAAGCATCTAATGACAAAATGATTATTTTTAAAGGTTGTTTGATTTAGTCCTTGAAGTGAATATCCTGTGCATATGATTTTTTGAGTATTATCCTTTTATGAGTCCAGTTTGGTTAGGATGGATTTAAAATTTGGTGGCTAATGTTGGATATGTTTATTATGTTAATTATTTTAATGTTTGAGAGGAATTCCAAGTTTGTTTATCCCCAGATGTGTGTCAGGGATCAGCGCGTGATGCTGCCAAAAATGTTGGTGAACTCAATTAAATGGCCAGACGATGAAATGTAAAGCAAAAATGTGTCTCTTTAATAGGAGAACTGATGCTAAACAAAAAACCATACAAGACACGGTGTAAGACAAAACTCACAGGTCGGTATAACAGTCTGAGATCAGAGCCAGCAAACACATAGAGCAAAGGCAATCCAAAGTTCGTAATCCAAAGGGGGAGCCCGATAAATCATACACAGTAGCAGTCCGAAACAAGAGGGCAAGACAGAGCAGAATAGTCAAGTAAACGATCTGGGTCAACACACAAAATAGCAAAACCAAAAACCGCTGGACAGTCAGAGCTGGAGTCTAGAACAATCTGGCGGGGACTGGTGGGTGAAGGCTGCTTATAATGCTGTGCAAACAGGTGCAAAGTACAAGGAGCAGGTGAGTGTAATGAAACAGCAGGTGAAGGCACTTGAGAATGACGAAGTAAAGTTTCCAAAAGTCTGGGTGAGCTGGGAACAGGAAGTACTTTCAGAGTAAAAGCAGGGAACTGGAAGCTAGCAGGGCAGGATCATGACAATGCGCTTCATCGGTCTAAGGTTGGCTCTGTGACACTGCTGAAGTCACCACCAGTTGTGATTGTTAAGAGATTTAAAAACTGAGGTCATTGTTGTTCAGGCTCTAAATATTAGCAATAGTAATGCTGTGCAAACAGAAGGGGGTTCCCTGATAGACTAGTGGCTAGGACTCAGTGCTGTCACCACTGTGGCCCGGGTTCAAGTCAGGGTTGCCTCAGGAAGGGCATCCAGCGTAAAACACATGCCAATGTCAACATGCAAATTGTCAGTGTGATGATTTGCTGTGGTGACCCCTAACTGGAAAAAGACACAAGTGACATTCACTCAATGCTGTGTCAACAGAAGCACTGATGATGATGTACTGTTCATTAAGAAAAGCTGGTTCTATGAATCAGTGGGATTTCATTGTATATGACAAACTTCCTCTGCTTGGAACTGTGTTTTGGTGAAAAAAATTATGGAACTATGAAAACTATTTGTAGTCATGGTAAAACTCTGAGACGAGTTTCTGTATCTGTCTGTAAGTCATTTGCTGAACCAAAGCCCCAGCAGATTCAAGCATTACAGCATAATAATCGGTTCAGTTGGATTGCTCACAGCCTAATGAAGCACTTAGGGATGCAAAGTTCCAAGATCTCCAGTTTGGTGTGGTGGATGAGAACAACACTCCAGCAGTGAAATGGGGAAGTTGAGGAGTATGGGGAAAGCAGAAAGCACATCAAACTTTTAGCTGAAGTGCAGAGCCATGTTGGATCTCACAGTCTCTCACTGTAGCTTACTCTCTCTAATGGATCTCACTCTTGGAATTTCTTTTCTTCTCTAACATTATACAAGTTTGTCCATAAATTTATATGTTCAAGTAAGCAATGGTCAAAGTTAATTTCTGGATAAAGCTTTCTTACATATTATTTATTTTGAGTTTAAGCATCTGAAACTCAACAAATTTGCTTCATCAGGACTGTGTGGGTGTAATTTCATAAGATTTGATTGACAGTCCTGGCAACAAAAGCAAGCAACCCACCAACTGTCATCAGATTTCAGTTCAAATATTATGAAAGCTTGATTACTGATTATTGCACTAAAGTACATATCATCACCTTTTTCCAGCTCAGCCCTGCCCACTGCAAACCAGTGAGACAAAAGTACAAATACAAAAATCTCTTGTATATAACCAAAGATTGTTGCAGAAAAATTTGAGCAAGACCCCATCACTCATAGTAAGAAGGCTTTTAGGGCTTTTGCAGGTCAGTTACTAGCCATATTACTGAATTGCTGGTCCCCCACTATCCAGAGGGCAGCTTCAGAGCCTCATGCAGCTATCTGATTGTTCATGGTAAATGTACAAGGTACTTATATAGCATTTTTCTCTGCACTCTGCAAAATCAAGTAACTTTACATTATATTTGCCCATCCACACTGTGATGGGGAGCAACTTGGAATTCAGTGTCATACTGAAGAAGCTAGGAATTGAGCCACCAACCCTGTGGTTAGAAGATGATTTGCTCTACCCTTTGCTCCTGCCGCCCACTAGTAAATTCTGGTTCAAAAATAAAGGTGAGTGGATTTTTATAATCAGGATCCATGAGCACTGGATTTTCTTGCCTAATAATGTGAAACTGACTTCCTGTCAGTACTCTGCAGCATTTTGGATTAACTAGAGGCTTTTAGGGAATTACTGGGACATCCTGAATTAAGTGTTAATTAAGTGTTCAGTTTCAATGCAATATGTCAGACCAAGATCAAGGGTGTGATTAAAACAGTGAGTGGGTTTATTTACAATTTGAGAAAAGCCACTTGAGTCTAATAATGAATTGAATGCACTATTGAAGCTGTCGCTGTCAGCATCTACATGAATATTAAAGTCACTAAATCAGACAGAAAGTCTGAGAATTCAGTTAAAAAGTCTGAATAATGGGCAGATGGACGGTATACAATAACAAATAGAACTGGAACAGAACTGGAAGACTTTTGAGTTTTCCAGTTTGGGCATGAGAGACTCAGAGTGAGACTTTCAAATGAGTTATAACTATGTTTAGGTCTAGGGTTGATTAATAATCGAAGATTGTTGCTACACCTCCACCTCAGTCTGTGCCTTGAGGGATGTGACAGTTACTGTGACTAGGTGAGATGGATTAACTTAGACTGAGATATTCTTTCTGCTGTAACCACATTTCAGTAAGAAACAATGTCAATGTGATGTTCACTTATCAAATCATTCACTAACAGAATTAGAGCTGAGAAATCTGATATTTAATAGTCAACATTTGATTGTCTTGTTATTTTGTTCTATAAGAGGAGTAGTCTTCATTTTAATTAGGTTCTTATGAATAACTCCTCTTGAGTTGATTTTTGATTAATATAATTTAGGTGGTCGGGGGGCAGACACAGTATTGGCGTGGATACAAAGACCGCTGCCACACCTCCACCTCGGCAAAGAGACAGCAGAGAGGCATGTAAGACTGTGACCCTGTGTCCTGGACTCAACTCTGGGTTGTCATAATTTAGGTTGTAAAACAAACTCGTCCAGATTTCTAGATAAGAGGGCCGCACCACCCAAAGTGGGATGGATGCCATCTCTACTAATCAGACCAGGTTTCCCCCAAAATGTTTTCCAGCTGTCTATGACGCCCAGATCATTTTCGGGGCACCACCTAGACAACCAGCAATTGAATGATGACATGCACCTAAACATATAATCACTGGTCAGATTGGGTAGGGGTCCAGAGAAAAGTATGGAGTCTGATATTGCTTTAGCAAAGTTGCACACCGACTCAACATTAATTTTAGTGACCTCTAACTGGCGAAGTCGGGAGTCATTAGTGCCGATGTGAATAACAACCTTACTGGATTTATGCTTATCCTTAGTCAGTAGCTTAAAATAGGATTCGATGTTGCATGCTCTGTGAATGGAATCAGCTGCTCATCAATTGATACACATTCTGGTCAAGCCTGAAGCAAGCAGCCTTTGAGGATGCAATCCATAAAGCACCTTGTCAGTTTTCTTTGTCTTCTGAAATGTCACTATCAATGACTACTTTTAGATGTTTGCTCGGTTTGAAAAATCTGTCACATCTGATTTTGTCACTAATGGCAGGAATTCGCAAGGCACTGGACTTGAACATCCTGAGTTGTGGGTAAAGCACTCAAGACATAAAACTTGATGCTCCAAAAAAATGATAAATCTCATCAACTAATGTGTTGACAGAGCTACCACTGTTAGCTAGTGACATAGCATTTGTGCAGTTAGCAATGTGTTTCATCAACTCTGTATTGATGTACTGCTACACATAGTCCAGTGGCTGCCAAACATGTTGCTCATGCTGCATTTCATCTTCAGCCTCAAACTGAACTAAGTCTGGAGTGAAGGCAGCAGACTTCCAGTGCCCTCTACACGCATGTGTGCTAGATTCTGGCTCATCGTAGTATATGTCAACACTTTTATCACACTGATGTTTATGCAAGTGTCCTCTGGAACTCTAAACCTGGTTACGGCCATCATGTTTACATGCATGTGGATGGAGTTGTGGCTAACTGTTACTATCATCACTGCTTTGCTGATCAAACTCTGATAAATCAGGTGGAATATAATCTTCATCATTTAATTGTTCCAACCCAGGATCAGCATCATCACCATCAGACAACTCCTCCACCTCAGAGTTCTCTCCTATTATTGCATTTAGCAATCGCTCCGCTTTTGATAAAGAAATATGGCCTGGAAATGTATCACAGAAGAATATAAAATTAAATCAATGTAGACTAATTTGTACAACTATTTATACCCCTGGAAACTGTTTGTTTCTTCCCAAGCAACGTGTCCTTACTTTTACACCTTCACTTTGCAGTCATATCATTATAAAGTCCCAGTGTCGTCAAACAAGTACTTCTAATAATTAGTAGCTTGCTAGCTTGTTACTACTGCTAAAACCTGTGTAATTTGCATGCCATATCAAACTATAAATGTTATTAAGTATAAATAAACAAGTTTTAACAATAAAATTTCATCAGGTTTTGTACCCTTTCCACTTTTTTCTCGGGCTCGACTATAGAACGTCTGGGCTGAGATTGACGTAATGTGCTTTTGCTACCACTAAATCGTGCCAAAACGTGCCTACAAATCAGGACAACAGGACTTAGTATATGAAGAATTAAGTATATGGTGTAGCAGACCCAAAATGTGATGTCCTCATATGAGGACGCATGGTCTTAGGAGGTTAAGTAGTACAGGTGTATGTCGTGACTCAAAAAATGATCTGATGTTCTAATAAACCTAGAAATTAGTGAGCTTAATATGTAAACAATCTGGTAGCAAGCACAATGCGGTGCAGGAAACAGCATTCCCACATGAGCGTCAGCTTTAGGTTGGTTTTTCATTTAATTTGTCACTAGTTTATATGTGGGTTATTTGGGTTGTAGGAAATGTTAATCTTACAACATTTAAAACCAATACTTTCATATATTAATCAATTCAGCTGTCTACACTGATTGCATATTACACATGTAGTGGCGACCTGAAGCACATTTTTATGCCTCAAGTCTATTTTTTCAGAGCTATGCCCATAAAACATTCCACAGAATTCACTGAAACAATAAAAGCTTGCTAGTTCTGACCAAAACTGCACCAAAATAGAGAAATACATCAACTAACACAATTAAAGCATATTAATCTGACTGAACATGATTTTTTTTTTAAGTGTGTTTCATTTTTATTTGCTGTGTTTCACCATGGGCTGGATACACACAAGTGTAGCCAATAATTCCCTCATTGCGTACTATCTGTTTTGGAGCACGAGTTCCCATTTTCCATTTTGTTTCTGTAAGCTCCTCTGTGTGGTTTTTGTACACCAATCATTTCCTCTGCATAGGTGAACACCCAGTACAGACATGAGCGCGAGTCTCCCATGAGTTGCATGTGAGATGTTTCGCGCTGTACACACTACACTTGCGGTTTAGACATGGCTTTAAATGTACCTTTATTTTGATACTCAGCCAGCCACATCTGTATGTTCCCTTCAAACTGGCTAACAAGCAGACAGTGTAGCTAATATTCTGAGATTGGCAATTCACAGTAAAATTGAGATATGAGCAGTGCATAAACTATCGAAGTGTTTGATCCAGCTGTTTGTCTGTCAGCAGGACAGTGAGTGGACTAATGGTCTTCACCAGGCTTACTGACAACAGAAATGTACTGGAGAGCAACAATTGTCACGTTGGCCCATCAGGAAGAAATCCGTCACATTTTTTTAAATGCAGATTTATTAATTTTATTGATTTCCTTATCTCACTACAGAGTGAAAACAAGCTCAGTGACAACAGGAGCCTGACCAATCATTACAGATACCAGAAAAAAGGTTTGCAGAACAAAAATATTAGGGGATTTATGTGATTTAAACAACTGCTTGTTGACATAATGTTTCATTAAATGCACCAGACAAAAAAAAAATAGACCTGAAGCATAAAACACTCAGTGGGTCTGGGGGTCTCACACTTGTATCTGAGTTGGTGTGGGCTCATTTAAAAGGAGACACACAACGTTAAATGTGACATTTTAAACAAAACTACTACATGGTAGAAAATATGTTTTTCCCCAGATTTTTTGTATGTGTGACAATCTAATTGCATCCTCAAAAGTCAAACTTTGTATGGAACTGGAAAGTCATCATGGGTTCTTATTTGTGTTTGAATAGTATTTGAATGTGAAGGGAGGAACTCTACAATTTTAAATGATACTTTTGTTGCATTTCTGAGTTAATGAAATTGTAATTTGGTGAGATAGGAACATAATATCATTTGATAGATTACAGGCTCCTGAATCAATCAAATCAAAATAGCATCACAGTATATATTAAAGCTAATCATGGCTAAGAGAATCGATATAGGATTGTATCATGAAGAAACTGGTGATTTACCCCCCTCCCCTGTACTCCTGTGTGGGTGAGTTACAGTGTAGCAGTAGGGGATGAGATGCATCCCACAGATGCACTCAAACATTTTTAGTTTCCTGCAAAGACTCAATTTCTCTCTCTTTCTCTCATTCCTTGCTTGCTGCCATGATTTCACAGTGTTCACTGCATGTTTACTTACTGATATGGACACACATACACATAGAGTCATGGTGTTCAGTGTGTTTACTTTGCCTTTGCCTCAGAGGGAGACATGCAGACAGGGTTGTGTGTGTGTGTGTGTGTATGTGTGCACAGTGGGTGGGCAATAGACAGATGAAAAGGGAAGGTGACAGAGTGAGAGTGGAAGAAGTGTCAGGGAAAAGAGACTCATAGACTGTGAAGAAGGCAGGAATGTGATGTGGTTTGTGACTAAGTTTGTCTACTGTATGTGTGTGTGCACGCCTGGTATTGCAGACATTTTGGGGCCCAAAACCTGTTTACACACTGACACCATGTATATCAATAAATTTTAAGGTGAGGGTAAAGGTAATTGGTTAAGGTTAGGCCTCCCGGAAATGAGCACAAGTCTACGTAGGGACCGAGTAAATGGCAAAAACAAGGATATGTGTGTGTGCTGTCCATTTACTTGACAGTCCACTCAGTGATTTTGCTCATGTCTTTTTCCTACTATTTGACTGTTTGTCTGACATTTTGAACTCTTTGGGGGATACTTACTAAACCTGTCACAAATTACCATCAGGTGTGGAAAATAATGCGGCACAGCAGTTTTTCAGTGTAGTAGCCTATTTACCCAAGACTAATGATGCAAATGAGCAGAGCCACAGCTGTGTTAAGTTGAATGTGCTTCAGCTGCTACTATGCATGGATGGACTGAGAGGGACAGTAGAAGAAAGTGTGGTGTGTTTACTGTGCCTGAACTATATTCTGCCAGTCAGCTTGAATTTTGTTGTTAAGGCTAGTAAGTGAAGCATAGTTTGACCTGAAAGCCTGTCCCTCACATTCTCCTGTGGCAAACAATGCAATTTACACACACCCTCTCCCTCCTCAAACATATTCTTAACCTTGACAAGGTCTCAAATGACTAACAGCTGCCACACTGACAGCAGGGCCTCAAATTTTACACTCGTTTTCAATCAATCAAAGTTTATTCCTAAGTATTATTAAAACACAAGGACTTTGATTCCAGTTCAGTGACTTATAATGCGCACAAATAAACAGAATAAAAACTGGATAATATGTACATATATACAAGATTCAAAAATTTGCTATTTAATATGCAAACTGATTACAGTAATGTTCCCTGCATCTTGTTACCCATATAAACATGGGTTAAGTGTTCATGGGTGTAATGGCAGTTCCCTCTGTCGCAGCAGTGGTAATCAGGTGCTGCAAGAATTTGTGTAAATTTCCATTGTCTCCTCCTTGATTTTTTTACGCCCTTGAATGGGAACGTCCTAAAATACATACTGCATGAGACGAAATGTATAAATTCCTGTGGTGCCACTTTTATTCTGTTTTATGTGGTGCAAAACCCCACTGTGACTCCTTATTAAATCTGAATAATAATTAAAGTGCTATTGATTTTCTCGCCTACCTCAGAAAAGTCTGACTTCCCAAAATGTTGAACTGTTCCTTTAAAGACAACAACCTTTCTGGAGTCACTGACACCTACATTCTCTACAGCTGTAACACACAGTTTGTGCCGAAATACTGAGGCAGGTTTAGCTGATACTTCCTCTCCAGGCCAGGCAGCAAAAGCGGCCTCCCAGGAAGTGGTACCATCCTCTGAACAACAAGGCTGATTTCTTTGGAGCAGTAAGTGAGATGAGCATGTCAGGCTGGAGTCCATCTGCACTGCCCCGCTCCGCCTCCACTGAGGGGATGTCAGTGCTGGCTATGGGGACTGTGGTCTTCTTCAGCACATCTAGGATGGAATTGAAATTATTGTGCAAAAGTTCAGCCATCCTGTGCCCTGCTTGTGTCACTGCTATGTCCCACCAAGTAGTGGAAACATCACTCCCTTCAAGTAGCTCCAAGGTCAGTAAATCCAACCAGTGATCACTGCGTCTTCCCCCACACGACCACATACAATTCCAAAGTAGTAAAATTAATTCCAACAGGTAGCATAGCACCGACAATAACTTCATGGATCATTAGAATCCTCTCATTAACCTGCATCACATCACATGCAGCAGACACACTGGCCTCACAAAGTCAAAACCACCAGGTACAGTGCTCCAGGGAAATCCAGCATTACTCAACTGGTCATTCACCGCCCCAGGGTGCTTCTTTGGCTGGCTGATCGTAGGTTAGACCCAGTCAGGTAAAACAGTAAGTCCCTGTACATGGACATTCCTGGACATGCAGTAACCTCAGGCTCTGTATTTTTCTCCACATCCTCTGGTCACAGTGCAGCAATAGGAGGCAAAATATATCCACAAAACCACATGCAGTTGAAAAAATTGGCTTTTAAAATGGCACCGGTGGATGTCAGACAAGCTCACCTAAATGCGCAACTACCTGTAGATTATGACTATTGAAGGAGATCAATAAACTATCACCTAATACTTTATCTTGTTAGAAAAACTGTCTCACAAAACTGTCTTTCATTTCAAAATTCACATTTCAGAATATTAATATCTTCTGTAATGTATTAGCCACACAAATTTTGTTATCTAGCCATATTCCCAAACTTAATTGTGTAATCCCTTTACTATTGCAACAGTAATAAATACTATAGGAAATGATTGGTTGAAAATGTACATAATTTTTATGTAGAAATATGGTCAAAGTTGTGACTTACAGTAACACTGCAGAAGTGTATGAATCCCTAGTGATCTGACTTTACTTTAACACCAAGGTAGGAGAATGGTGCAGGAAAATAAACCCCAGTCAGGAATACTTTATTATCCTAGTTTTTAGATATTAAAACAGTTCTTCAGAATTTCCTCATGGTTACCACAAGGTAATGTTCCATATCAGCAGCCTTAAAATACAGCTTTTTCAGCCTTTATGTACACCTCCTGTAGAAAAAGAATTTATCAAGGTTGCATGGCTAAAGATGTAAAGATAAATTGATCCTCACTTCAAATAGAAAATATTTCCAGTAGAAAAACAACCAAGCATTTTCTTTTAAAGATGGTCTAAGATTATTAAAGCTACAAAGAACTATTGAAATGTTCAAACATTTGCAAGAAGAAAAGAGGCAACAGAGCTAACATTTAGGAGTCCGTCTTTATGTAGATGGAGCTACAGGTAGTTTGGTGTGATGGAACTCTTAGAAATCTGATAGCAGTTTGTGCAAATAGAATGACTCTTTTGCACCTCACTATGTGCAGACTAAACACTGGCTTTGTAGTAATTATGCCTCTGTGATGGTTGTATATTTGCTTTAGTGCAGCTTTAATGTATGGTCAGTGGATCTAGCCAGGTCTTTATTCTCAGTGTCCAGAGCTAACAAGACTGCAATATTTTTAAGTGCCTCCAGTGTCCCGCACTGTGCTAAACAGGAATACGCAGCACAACTCCCTCCCTTAGTAGATTGGATGGTGAAGTGTGTGTATGTAGACACATCCTTATGTCCTTGTTTAAAGTGTGTGTGTATCCTCATCCCCAGAGTTTAAAGTGCCTGTAAACCATCTTCAGTCTCAGTGGAATTGTAATGGATCGTCTGTGGCTTAGTATCCCATGAGGTTTTGCTATTCATAATGTGTTTTGTGTGTGTGTATTTGTGTGTGAAAGAGAGAGAGTGACAGAGAAAGAAAAAGCTAGAGAGGGGGAGGGTCTTCTATAGTAAAGTATATCGGCCACTGTGCAGAGTGATCCTAATTGACAGTGATAGCCATTTCTTGGACAGATAGACTCAGCACATACAATATGAACATACTGTATAGTTAATTTGTATGTTTGCACTGCCTCTATAATTTAAACTAAGTTATATCTGAAATGTATATTTGTTTGCATAGAGTATATCCTTAATTTTAGAGACTGTATTTAGTGTTTGTATTTATATACATCATTATTTATTGAATACTGCTGAATACTGTAATAAAATATAATTTAAAAAACTTGGCCAGTAGCTGATAAAAAGCTTATTCTCATTTACTTTGCGTATAGTAGCATCATTAGTAGCATTATAGTTTTCTTTGCTTTATCTTTGTTTTTTGTTTGTTTGTATTCAACCCCCCCACACACACACGGCATTGGCAATCTGTTTTAACCATCACAACTCTATGCCTGACAACTACCCCATATTCTTAACCCTCAACGATCATAACTACATGCTTAACGCCGTTCCTGTTAGTATCTGTCCACCCTTGCTAGCATGCATTTCATTTCACCTCTATTGCAGTGTGAACAGGAGACAAAATGGACAAATTCAGGCATGTCTTTCCAGTTTCTGTGCTATTTCTAACCACTTCTGAGAGATTCACAGCAATGTCACTTTCTCACATTGTTTTCCTTTCTGTAACCCTGTCTCTGTTCTGTAAATCTACTTAAAGCAGGCTTTACTCAAGTCAAATCAGGACACTAAATGTTACTTCTTAGAGATTGGAGGTTTAAAAAATAACTCATGAAAGCATTATACTCATGAAAGCATTATAATAGTTTTGGTGAGACTTTTGGTTCACGTAAACCTAAATTTTACCTTAACCCTGAGGCCAGGTCTTAACCCTTAAACAGGTTTTTGGAAAGGTGAAAAGCAAACAATGTTTTCACTATCTAAAAATGCCCTCACTTTTGAGTGGTCATTACAAAGATAGTAAAGAGGCACACAACCCCACACACTGACACACAAGTGCAACCCCAAACCTCTTACCTGCTTTACTGGATTGCAAAACTGCAGGATTATCTGGCCAGAGAGCAAGTTTAAGAGAGAATGAGAAAGGAGAACGAGGGAGCTGTGAAAAAAGAGACATGAGTGAGAGTAGATTACAAACCGCAAGAGGTGAAATGGTGTTTTCACACCAGTTGTTTCTTTCATCATTAATTTGGTAAAGGTTAAAATCAATGCTGGTGCTTGGTGACACATGTAACACTCATCTCACTTGTAGAGTTGACCTGAAGAGTGTGGGATACTCATAAATGAAAGAAAATAAGGTGCCATCATAGTTAAATAAAATTTAATTTCATAAATATATCATCAGAAAAATAAAATCTTTAAACAAAAGAGCAGATCTGTCCCTGGCCATGTATCATGTATCTGTTAGCAAATTTAACTTGCCATTCTATGTTACCATCCTCCTCCTCACTCTCCTTTTCTTTGTCATGTTAGGGTGTCATTGCCCAGACAGCAGAGATGTACGACATAGTCACAGCGGTAACCACAAACAACTTTGATGGAGAGAAGTGAGGGCTATTAGATTATTTTAATGTCATCCTATATCTAATTTTATCCTTCATTGTCAGTGTTGCTTTAAATCTAGTAATTTATTTTTTCAATTTTTATTCATTCTGTATTGATTCTGTTTTCATACATTCTGCTTTTCTGTTCTGCCTGTAGTCAAGTTATTTGTCTCCTTTGACAGAGTTTCGGGTTGCTAATAGGAGGTGTCATATACAATGTTGTAATGTTAGGTCTCCTACAGAGTGTAAACACCTGCATAAATTGTAGATGTGCTTCATATTGCAGAGGCTAATAAGAACAGTCACTATGTGATTTGAGGCTAATTCTTGATTTGCACTTAAGGGCCTAATGTTAACCTCACAACAGTCAAATCAGTCAGAGTACACCCTTTTTTAACTACCTAATTTTTACAAGCA
Organism: Monopterus albus; assembly: GCF_001952655.1. Classification (NCBI taxonomy): domain Eukaryota; kingdom Metazoa; phylum Chordata; class Actinopteri; order Synbranchiformes; family Synbranchidae; genus Monopterus; species Monopterus albus. Next base: position 546,689 of record NW_018127953.1, read on the forward strand.
AATAGTTTATAAAATTCAACTATATATATATATGAATTCCCCACTCGCCCCCCTACCTCTCTTGAATGTCTGCCATTGTCTTTGTTGAACTTATAGCCAAGCATTTCAAGAATCATGGTTGCTGTGGTGTATATGAGCTTATTGGTCTCAGTGATGGTCATAGTAGGGATTGTTCTTAGTGCTGCATTCACAACACTTAGTCTTGGTAACCAGCCATGGGAGTTCCAGCTGTCCATCTTGCTCATGATCTTCAATCTCAGGTTAGCTGCTCTTGAATCAAGCTCATCTGGGCTTGTTATTGGGGCTCGGTACCCAATCTCCAATTGTAGGGTTGATGATATCTCCCCCCTGACCTGGCATCCTGGCTCCCCCTCATGTTGTACTTCATCAATCTCTAGTTGTGATAGCAGGTGCTTCTTGGGGATGTTAGAGCACTGAGCTACTAGTTGTTTCAATGTTAGTCTAGATGTTGGGTTACAAAGTATCCATAGGTCCCACATCCTCTGTATGTAGCTGGGGTTACTTGTATAGTAGCATTCCAATAGTTCCCTGTTCTCATCTCTTGTCTATGAATGTCTTGTTCCAGTAGTCCACTTCTCATCAGGTTGCCCTGGTTCCTCAACACTTCACGCAGACCTTGTTGACCCGGGCGATGTCCGAGCAGGTGTGACTCTTTTTTTTTTCCCTCTCATTACCGGTGAGGTAGGCAGATAGCATTAAGGGCCTTGCCTAAGGACCCAGGTGGGATATTGACATGGTTGGTCTCTGGGTACTCCATAGTCCGTTAACTCTAAATTGTGTGAGTACGTGGTGGTCTACATGTCAGCCCTGTGATGGGCCGGTGTCCTGTGCAGGCTGTACCCCACCACTCGTCCAGTGTCAGCTGTGATAGGCTCCAGCCCCCCTGCGACCCTATTCAGGAATAAGCAGTATAGGTAATGGATGGATGGATCGATATACAGTATATATGTGTGTGTGTGTCTGTGTGTGTTTCACTTTTAAAACAATTCTCCTAGATACTTTCTGCAACCTTCATTAACAGGTGGTGAAATCCAAAAATGTTCCACTTCCTTGTCCAGTTGAGGACATCATGAACCGCTGGGTGCTCCAGATAGGCTTCCCTGTGGTTACCATAGATACTACCACAGGAAAGGTATCCCAGAAGTCTAACTAGACATCCTATCTCCACTAAACATTTCTAATACATAAAGTATCTATCCAATATCTATCTGACTAAAAATACCTAACAGAACCCAGGCTGGATATTGACCACGCCCTGACCGGGGTTCAAACTCCTGACCTTCCGTACCAAAGTCAGAAAAGCAAGCAATACTGTCTGTATTCTAATTATTAAGAAAAGCAAGTACAGATGTTGGACAAAAACTACTGTGACACAAAACTGCCTCCATGGAGGACCTGTACACCGCACGGGTCAAAAGGAGGGCGGAGAGGATCACTGCAGACCCCTCACACCTCAGACACAATCTGTTTGAACTCCTCCCCTCTGGACAGCATTACAGGTCACTGTGCACCAAGACAACCAGGCACAGGGACAGTTTCTTCCCCAGGCTGTCGCTCTGATGAACACTTAACCAATGACCATATGATTGGACAATAAACCTCAGTGCAATACCTGTATATGTATACATTGTAAAGATTATACAGAGTCATAGAGGTCTCTAGTTTTAAGTACTCTGTTTTTATCCCCATTTATCTCATTTCAATGAACATACTTAATTGTCCTGCCTTAACATTGGCTGATAACACTACCCAGTCATTTAATGATATTTAGAGTTGTATGCATGAGCAGTCATAACTTCAAGCATACAGCCAGCCACAGACACAAACTTCATCCAACAATTTCCAGGGAAACAGATGTCACAGTGCTGCAAGGACACATGTTCTGACTGACAGATAATCCCCAGTGAGTACAGTGGACTACAGTACAACAGAAAAAATAGACAAAACAAGGTGTTGACTCTCGTTCTTTTCACCACATCACAGTAACTTCAAAACAGTGCTGATTTATTCAGTGATCACAGGTAAAATTAACATTACACGCTCAAGAGTCTTTGCACCTCCAACATGCACGCAGGCAGCCGGAAGATGGACCCAGCCCCGAACCATAACAGGCCTATACATTATATCACTTTGTGCTAGCCCATACTACTCAGGGACACCAAACCGTGACGTCTCCGGTGCCAGCTTTGCAGCTGGCCATAGCAGTAGTCAAAACATGAAGAAAATCAATGTGTGATTGTCTGTTGATTGTGTGGTGTGTAGCTAAGACATACTGACAGGACATCTAGTGACATGTCATGACATTAAAATATTATGATTATGATTATGATTAAACACGTCATAATAATAATAATAAACATTCTGTCTCCTAACAGTAATCAACTTTCTATCTAGTTATCCTTGAACATGAACAACCTGGAGTAGCCCATGGGAATGACTAAGCATTTAAAAGCCTGAGCTAGACATCCTGTCTACACTAAACATTTCTAATACATGAAGTGTCTAACCAATGTCTATCTGACTAAAAATACCTAACAAAGGAATGGTTGAATAAAAATCCTACAATCATTTATGAAAGAAAAACTTTATCGATACACAAAAGTGCCACAAGTGGAATTAAACAGTGTCACCAAAGGACTGAATTGGCAAGTGAAAAAGCTACAATTTATAGCCCAGACCAAAAACCTTTTTTTTGGATACTAACTGAAATCACACAGATTATTGATGAGGCTTGCTTTTTCAACCATCTTTAAAGGGCCCATGGCATGCTTTTACATGTTTTCTGAATTATATACAATGTTACAATGGTGAATTATCATCTCGGATGTGACATAAAGCTCAATAAATGAGGTGTACTTATGTTCTAGTGTTTCTATGCAGAAGCAATTTGGTTTATACATGTCACGCAAACTCTTGCTTGCAAGACTTTTTTCTAACCATGTAAAATCTTATGTGATAGTTTAATGATTTCCTTGACTGGTCATATTCTACTGGCTATGCACACTCATGCACACTTGCCTGACATCCACCAGTGCCATTGTAGAAGCAAACTTTTTTGTGGATATATTTTACCTCCTGCTGCCAGCACTGTGACCAGAGGATGTGGAGAAAAATACAGGGCCTGAGGTTACTGCATGTCCAGGAATGTTCATGTATAGGAACTTGTTGTTTTACCTGACCAGGTCTAACCTAAAAGCAACCAGCCAGTGAAGCCATCCAAAGGGGTTAATGATCAACTCATCAACGCTGGATTCCCCTTGAGCACAGTACCTGTTTGTTTTGACTGCTTGAGGCCAGTGTGTCTGCCGCATGGGATGTGTTGTGGGTTGGTGAGAGATTCTCACCAGCCCACAACACATAATATTATAGTGGGTGCTACACTACCTGTTAGAATTAATTTCACTACTTTGGGATTGTATGTGGTCATGTGGGAGAAGATGCAGCAACCACCGGTTAGATTTACCAACCTTGGAGCTTCTTCAAAGGGAGTAATGTTTCCACTTCTCGATGTGACTTAATGGTAAGTTTTAAAAACAAAAACACATGTTGCATGCCTGTTAATGCCTTTTTTCTATAGAGAATTGCTGTAAGGCTGGAGAAGTTACCCTCAGAGGTTGTGGTCAGGATAATGTTAGGATTCAGATTAGGGGAAACACACCTTGATGGGGAAACAAATTTCAACACAACACCGGCAGCAGGAGTTTTGTGTGCTCATTAACTATCCTACCATTTTCAGGAGGAGGCTCTTGGGTTTTATTGTTCTGAAATAATTAGACTATTAGGAGTTATGATAGATGCAAAGCTAATCAGGAGGTACCTGAGATTAAACATTAAATGGCTGGAAATGAGCATGTCATGGGCTCTTTAAGTTAACTGGACAGAGCTAATTTATGCATGGGGTGGTTTTGGGGTGTTACTTAGCATAATTATTCTATCCCAATCTGTCTTCAGTTTATGCAGATAACATACAGAATATTCTATGAAGAGGCAAGTTGGAATTTATTCTTTGAATAAAATATACTTATGAATTTGTAAAAAAGTGTATTGCACTGTTACAATTCTGAATATGGATAGACTGTTTAGAAATCGTGGTTGTGTACAACAGCTTCCTTGGTAGGCTTTGCGTTTGTTGTCTTGCAGGGTGCCAGTTGTACCAGCAGTTATAGTTTGCTTTTGACCTTTCTTTATTGGGTAAAACTAAACCCTATTATCCTTACATACCATTTAATGTAAGCACACTCATATAAACAAGCACTCCCTGGTCTGCAACACAAAATACACTGAACAAATGGGTTCCTTTGTAAACACTCCTTGCCCACAGCAGACTGTTGGTCTGACGACTTGCCATTTCACATCACTCTGCAGAGCTGAGCGGGGCAAAAACAAAATTGCTCCAAACTATACAGATGGAGGGGCAGACAGACCCACTGACATAGTTGTGGATGATGTTTAGAATAATAATAAAATCTCACAATTTGAGTGATGCTGATGCCATGACACAGTATATCTATTCTAGCTAGAGACTGTGGGCTTCGTATAGGCTTTGCCCTCTAAGAACTGTCGCTACTGGGTTCACCCCTTGGAAATGTGCAGTCCTGAAGAGATTCTTTTGTGCCCTGTGCCCTGCACTGGGCTGTCCCCAAACAGGTCTGCTGCGATGGCATACTGTCTGCATCTCTTTGTGACCAGTCAGCCTATTTACATTTTAGCAAAGGCCTGTTTTACACTCACATCTAGACCCACTCAGCATATTCCAAGTTCTGCTTTGTGTTGGGATGTCCTGCAGAGGCTGGGGGCCCACAACCTGAGATGACCACCAGGCCAGTTTTACCATACAAATTAGTATCACACACACAGGGGGCCTGCAACTCAGGCCACCCCATTGTTCTGTGCACCTTGATCAAGATCAGGGTGCCGGAGACACACACACACACACACGCACACACACCTGGTGTAGATCACATTCCAGCAAGGAGGGGTGAGCTCTGGCTCACCAAATGACCAATAGGATTACAATGCATGAATTGTTGTACCTTTGTTGAGTGCAGAGCAGCCCAAGAAGATAAAATGTATTGTAAGACCTTAATTCGAGGTCAGTGGATGGAACTCCTGCGGGAGCTCTGTCTCTCTGATCCCAGCACTGTAAGGCCTACCTGTGATCAGACATTCAGTAAACTTTCTGCTGATTTTAAAGAGTCCTCTCCTGTCGTCACTTGTGCTTCCAACAAAAGAATTGGGTTAATTTCTAACAAAAAGGTTAGAATCTAACACTAACATGGTGGTTTCTGATTCAGTATAAAAGGAAGCAGAAGTCTGGCTAGGTATATGGTGAGCTGTTTGAAATGTTTGGTGTCTAGAGCAGCAGTTGAAATGTTTGCTAATGCTAGTGACTGTCTGATAACAGTTAGCCTGAATTAGACTGAGTAGATGAAGGTTTGTGTTGGGTGTGTGGATGCAGGCAAATAGGGTGGTGGTTCTATGACACTGGAAAACACTCTTGAGCCTTCTGTGACATGGGCCCAACTCGATGAATCACCAGTTAGTGAGAGGGTGCGCACCTCATGACCCTGTAGATTTGCCTTGACTCCTACACTCACACAGAACTTGTATTGGTGTTGGTGATAATATATGTAGGTACAGACTCAATGGAATTGATAATAGTCATCTTTTGAGAGTCTTGGTAGAACAGTGTCACTGGTTGGACAACGGAGCAGACTCAGTTCTCAGAGGTGACTGCCATTACAAGCCAGTTAGAACAGCCACTGCTTAGCCTGATAATACAATACAGATGCTGTGTGTCAAGCCACAATTCTGCTATTTTCTTGGGTGAGGATAGGGTTCAGGAATGCTTTGTGTTAAGGGTAGGTTAGGTCTGGAAAATGATGTTGCTTATTGTGGGGCTCTGAAGATTTATGACAGCATGGCCTGACACCTCCCTCTTTGGGGCCAAATAACGGGCAAACATCATTTAATTCGTATACCGAGCTTACATATGAATGCGCTCTCATTCCTTGGCACATTTAAGTGTGTTAACTTTCTTTATGTTACATTCCAACAGTGAAAGATAAAACCAAACCCAGTCCACTGATTCAAACTTGGATCCAAATGAATAGGTGCGTTATGTGTGTAACAAGGTGTAACAGATTCTCTTTCTGCATGCAGTGAAACCTCATTCATATACAAGATTAGCCTCAGCAATCCATATACTGTGGACAGAAGTTGTTCATTTTCTAAAATGCATATGACAACATATTGACTTATTAGATATTTGAAGTTTTCACAATGCAGTGAATATGTTGCATAAATGACTTGGGGGAAATGTTTGACTGAAATTTTACAAATCATAAGTCAGTGTCATTATCATCAGCTGCCTCCTTATGTCACTCCAGACCTGAACTCCAGAGTGACTGGCATTCATTTTTTAATATAATGTACAGTATGTGCCCCAAATTGTAAATCAGCAATTAATATTGCTATCTCAAGTATTTCTTACATATATATTAGAGCTCTAAATTGATTAAAATATTTAATCACATGATTGGCCATAGTTAACTTGCAGTTAATCGCAATTGATTACTTTTAATCTGTTCTAAACAGTGGTGGAAAGTAAGTACAATTGAGGTACTGTACATGAGTATTTTCATTTTCTGTTACTTCATACTTTGACTTCACTACATGTATAACTTTTACTTTTCATAACCAGATTAATACAAAACATACTGTATAATTATAAGACCTCACTGGAAAATTCACAAGCCACCCAGTAGTAATTCAAATTAAATGCATATAATTTAGTTAAAACTATCTCCCCCTTTACCAGTTGCAACATTAAATGTGATGTACACAATAATGTATCAGTAATTATAATACAATATGATATACAGGAATATGAGATGTGCCATTTGGCATGAGTACTTTTATTACTTTGCTTCGATTCTAAAACCTTTACCTAAGTAACATTCTTTTTACAGTTGTATTGCTACTGGGATCTGACTACTTCTGGTTCTAAATGTACCTTAAAGGGACCTCGATGTTACTGAGTGAAGTCCAGCAGTCTCTGGTCAGCACAACCATGTTTGTCTGTCCCAACATCTCCTCCACTTTAGCTTTCTCATCTTCATACAAGTTGTAAATCTTGGTTACAGTGATGACACTCAAAGACAATTCATATGGATATGATGCAAATTATTTCAAGAAGACCCTCATCCTCCACAATATTAATCAGCCTACAAGCTGCAGCCACCCATTTAGCTATCATTGTTGAATGGTTGTTGCTTGTACAGTTGTCCAGGTGTCTCCATTGCAAGCTATCCAGTGTGGTCTGCCATTGGCAAGGAGGAGGTTTGTCTGCATCAGCTGTGTGCTTAGACAGCAAGTGGTATTTGAACTCTGCGTACTGTGTTGGTAACTCAGTTCACATAGACAGTAAGTGCAAATAACTTTGTTCTTGTCTAGCAAACTGTTGTGGAAAAATTTTCTATCTGAGAGTTATTACATATTTATTCCTGCAGGAAGGAGCAATCTCTAAACAGAGTGTCTAAACCAGTTTGTTACAAAGAAGCTCAATGAACAGAAGGTGACCTCCCTTCTTATACTCAGCATACAGCAACAGAAAAACAGATGCTCAAACAGATAAGGGAAACAGGATACTGGTTAAAACAGAATACAAGTTATCTAGTTCAGCATTCACACAAAGGCATGCTTATCACTACAAACATGTTGACACAGTCAACTGTCTAGTGCCACAAGCACAGAAATAACTGCATAAAATAGCAATAGTCAATACTGTAAAAAGGATGCTAATATAAAATTCCCATTACACAAACCATCTGGCAAGCTGAACTTGCCATTCAAAGACCTTTTTCTTTATCCATTTCTGCTGCTGCATTACTTCCTTATTTCCCAAACTACAGGGCAGGCCGAGGGACATAATCACAGAATTTGCATGCATTAATCACATGTAAAAAAAAAAAAAAAAAAAATTGTGGTGTTAAAAAGAACTTGGATTAACTTTGACAGCCCTAATATATGACTCACTTGCAACAATACATTTTGAAGGAAATATAGGAAAATTACATCCAGACTTTTCAATATGCATTAAAGAAATAATTTTCTAAACAGAGCAGCTAACCAAATAGCAGTTCTTTGTGAAATGGACAAGTTGCAAATATGTTGCTACCGAACCAGTGGCGTGGCAGTCACTGCTCAACATTTATCCCAACCACCTCACTGCTGTTTATAAATGTGGTGCAGTGGTTGTGTGAACAGTATAAATTATGAACTCAAACACAACGCTTGTGTGAAATAACCAAAACTGTCCTAGCTTTGGCCAATAATCTTGTTATTTAATGATTGTTAGTAAGATATTTTAAGCTAAACAGCGTTTACTAGTTAAAATGTATTTACTTAGTTACTTGGCCAATCAAATACAGCTAAAATTTGATTGGCCAAGTAGCTAAACAGCATTTACTGGTTAAACTTTATTTACTTAGTTACTTGGCCAATCAAATTTTAGCTGTATTTTCATTTGCTATTACAGTTAAACAATTTAATGGTGTTACTTTATTATTTTAAATTTACATTGTTTATAATAATCAGCACTGCTAACACACTACAAACTCAAAAGCAAAAATAGACCTAAATAACACACTAATCAGGCAAACATGATGTGTGTGTGTGTGTGTGTGTGTGTGTGTGTGTGTGTGTGTGTGTGTGTGGCTGAGTGAAATGTTTTCTTGTGCTTTGAGTTATTTTGCAATTCAGTGAAATGTTGGATGGCACACAGCAACCCTGTTTACCTTGTATACCTTTGCTTCCCGGTTTATGTGCTCCCCTCAGACAGATATGGTCAACACAAGGCCCCAAAGCTTGTGAGTGGGAGGGGATTAGGACACTGCAACACACACATTTGTTTTCATTCCTTGCGGGGACTTTACATTAACTTACATTAATTTCTTGAAAACTTACCTAACCCTAAACAACACTAATTCAGTTATTTACAAGGTTGGAGAAAAGCATCTGTCCCCACAGTGTGGGCGTGTAAACAGGCTTTGGCCTCTCTCACACACACACAGCAAATACACACTTAAAACTGAGTGCTGATTAGTGTCAATGCTGGAATAATTAGAACAGGGATTTGTAAAAAAAAATAAAATAAATAAAACCTATGACTAATTAGAAACATGGATATGCTGTAAAAGGACTGATGCTTAGGGAGGATCACATTCTTGTATACCTTCTCCCTGAATAGAATGGAGGAAAAGGAGATGAGCTAATGAGCTAGAGCTACTTGTGATATACTGTGACTTGTCAGTTAGATGCTACAAAATGAGTGAACAAAAAAGTCAAGCAAGTCTTAATTAAATCTGCTCACTGTAGGTTTCTGGGGCAGCAAAAGAGAAATACTTCCCACTCTTAGTGCAGATAACTTATGGTATCCGATATGGTCACTTCTCTGTCAGCTGAAAGATGATGATAAAGATTTCAAACTTGTACAAAAGTCACCAACATTTTGTTACTTATATTGCCTGGCTCCTTGTTATTTGGTTGCTCTTCCACAGTTACAACCAGTTCAGTTTTTGTTTTGGACTTGTTTCCTGTTTTGTGCTTTTATTTTGTCTGGTTTCCGGTTTGGTGTCACCTCACCTGCCCCAGCTTTACCTTGGTTCATAATCACTACTCTTTGTTTCCACCAGCTGCTTGTTATCCCTGGTCTCCAGCCCATATATTCTCCTCATTTCCCTCAGTCACTTGCTGGTTCATTCCACTTGCCAAGCCCTGCCTGCTGTGTTGTTACTGCATGCTCTGTAAGATGCTTAAAAGAACAGGAGCACTTGAAAAGATGATCTAAAGTATTTGCTGCTGGATCATCTTTGTACTAATTGATCCGGACTAGACCCAGCTTCAGGCTAGTGTTAATTGCCCAGTTAATTGTTCTTTACAGTCAGCTGACTTCTCAGGACTTGCCCTAGGTAGGTATTTGGTGGTTGCTGCTTTCCTTGTGGCCTCTTCATGGTTCCCATTTGCCTCTGGGATCCCAAGGTAGCTGTCCTCAACATCTGCTATGTTGCTTTCTGGCAGTACAATCCCCTCAGTTCTGACTACCTTCCCTCTCCTTGTTACCTTTCAACCCCACCTATCCAGTCCGAATGACATTCCAATGTCCTTGCTGTAGAAGTAGTATAATCCCCTCAGTTCTGACTACCTTCCCTCTCCTTGTTACCATTCGACCACACTTATCCAGTCCGTATGACATTCCAAATTTCGTAGTCGGTTTTTGTCACCGCTCTTGGTGATGATCTGGCTGAGGGGGTTTAGCTCTATGCAGAACAGCAGCAGGGACAGAGCATCTCCTTGGTAGATATCACACTTGATGTTGACTTGTGCAATTGGCTTGAAGTTGGCCTCTAGGGTTGTTTTCCACATTCCCATTGAGTTCTTGATTAAGGCTCTTAGAGTCCTGTTGATGTTGTACAGTTCCAAGCATTCCAGGATCCATGTGTGAGGCATTGAGTCATAGGCTTTCTTGTAGTTAATTCAGCCAGTGCACAGGTTGGTATGCCTGGTCTTGCAGTCTCGAGTGACTACTTTATCAACCAGTAGCTGGTGCTTTGCTCCTCTGGTGTGACTACCAATTCCTTTCTGGGCACTGCTCATGTATAGAGCCATGTGCATGCTCATCTTAGCTGGTTGTAACTAGTAGGTGTGGATCATGTCAGGGAATATAATACACACACACAGCATAATTTACTCACAGCTGCATCCAGTATAATACATATGGTTATTCCGCTAGTATAACTGCATTCAACAGGTTGCAATATTTGAAATTGACATAGCGGATGCTTCATTATCAACTTTTAGAGCTGCTGTGTGGCAACATTTCACTTTTAACATTTCAAGAAATGACATTGGTGAAAAGGAATGCAACAAATTCTGAACAATTTACAAATGCTGCCTGGCGAAGGCAATACTAGCCCCGCTTAGAACAGGCAGTCCTGAATACATCTCAAAGAAACAGTCAGGACAAGAATGTGTGATACATTTTAATGAAGCAAACATACCGGACACACAAATGCAAAACCAACCACTTAGTAACCACCTCTAAGGCAAGGCAACTTTATTTATATAGCATATTTCATACACGGAGGCAGTGCTTTACAGAAGCAAGGAAAAACAGAAACAGCATGAAAAACAATAAGCATTAAAACCAGAATAAAATCAGTTAAGACAAAGCGAAGATAAAACATTGTTAAAATGAGATCAAATAGATACAATGAACATAAGAACAAAATAAAAGGTATGAAACAGAAATCTAGCAGTTACAGTGCCGAAAGTACAGTGTATAAACCAGTCAAGCAAAGGCACAGGAAAACATTAGAGTTTTCAGTTGAGACCTTAAAGTGTCTATAGTTTGGTCACATTTAAGGTCATCAGTAAATTGGTTCCATCTGTGTGCAGCGTAGTAGCTAAAAGCAGCTTCACCCTGTTTGGTTTTGTCCCAAGGTTCTACCAGCTCACTGCTTCCTAAAGATCTCAGGGCCCTTCTGGGTTTGTAAAGAAATCTGAAATGTATTTTGTCCCCATACCAGTGAGTCATTTATAAACTAGCAGTAGCACTTTAAAAATGATTTTATATGTAACTGCTAGCCAGTGTAAGGATTTAAAAACAGGAGCGATGTGCTCACTTCTCCTGGTTCTTGTTAAAACTCTGGCAACAGCATTGTCAATGAGCCAAAGTTGTCTAACAGTCTTTTTGGGAAGACCAGACAAAAGACCATTACAGTAGTCCAGCCTCCTGGAGATGAAGGCAAGAATTAGTTTCTTTAAATCTTGTCTGGACATGAGACCCCTGAGTCTCATGTCCTTGCTATTTGTCTGAGATGATAAAAACCTGATATAGTTATGGCCTTGATCAGGTCTAAGTCAATTATGACACCAAAATTACTTACTCTGAGATTTTCTCTTTATAGCTCTTGAATCAAACTGATCAATAGCTTCCATTCTTTCCTTCTTGTTGCCAAAAACAATAACTTCAGTCTTTACTTTGTTTGAAGGAAATTTGAGTGCATTCAGGTATTTACTTGCTCTAATAACTGACAGAGTCTGTCTAAGGGACCATAGTCACTTGGTAAATCAGCTAAGTAAATCAGAGTTGTGTCTGTATAACTATGAAAGTCAATGTTATCATATATTATCTGACCCAGAGAGAGCATGTATAAGGCTGAATAGCAGTGCCCCAAGAATCAAACCCTGGGGGCGTGCATGTCATGGTGGTCTGCTCAGATTAATGCTCCCCAATGGAAACAACATAACCCCTGCCTTCAATGCAATCTGAATCAATCGAGGACTGTACGTGATAATCCCACCCACTCCATTTTTCCAGTTTGTTAAAGATTTTAGAGTCCACAGTGTCAAAAGCTGCACTGAGATCAAGTAGCACTAAAACTGATGTTTTACCTGAATCTGTATCGAGACAAATGCCATTTAACACCTTTATCAGTGCAGTCTCAGTGCTGTGGTGTTGTCTAAAGCCAGACTGAAATCTGTCCAAAAGACAGTTTATATTTTAAAAGTTGTTCAGTTTAATCAAAACAGCTTCCTCAGTAAATTTTACAATGAAAGGAAGATTAGAGATTGGCCTGTAATTTAACTTGGAATGATCCAAGTTGCTTTTCTTTTGAAGGGACTTAACTGCAATTTTAATTTTCAACAAATCCATTTTCAAGCAGCTCATAACATTTTTGAAGAAGCTGGTTGGCAGGGTGTCTCTGCAGCAGGTGGATGAATTTAGGGTCCTACCTATATCCTCCGGTGTTTTAGCACTGATGGCACTAAATGTTGACATTCTAACCAGATTGCTTGTGTGTGGCTCAAGGTCAAAGGTCAAAGTGTTTATTTGTCATATGCACAGGAAATGTGTTTCCCTGTACAATAAAATTCTTACTTTGCCATCCACGAATGCCACATAACACAAGTGAAATATAAAGTGAGCAATAACACAAATCTAAATAGGCAATAAAATCACAAATTTAAGGGTGCTTTCACACCTTAATTCATTTGCTTTGGTCCGAATCAGTTAACGAGTTTGTAAACATGTAGCAATGTCTCCTTGGTTTGGTTTCGTTTCACACACACAAAAATCCAAGCGCACCAAAACACGTCACGTAAAACTACGCGAGAACATTCTCTCCGCTTATTGGTCAGATGTGTCTGCCGCGAGAACAGAAAAAGTAAATAAAGGAAGAGAGTCCACGTTTCTGTGACGAGAGAGGGTGGAGGTCAGCATACGTGGGTTGGGCCTCGCCCTGGTTATTTTGTATTACGTTACTTGCATTTTCCACTTAAACCAAGTCTACAGTTTGCCCACGATTCATCCTGGTGCATGTTTTGGGTGGCAGGAAATAAAATCTACCCATAATCCAATGCCCTCAAATCATGTGATTCACGGCCTTTGGTCCCGTTTTGGTTCGGTACGCGTTCTCACCAGGAGGACCGCACCAGAGTTCGCTAGATGATGCGGATCGACATCACCTCATTTTGGGGGTCTCGGTGCGGTTGTTTTGGTGCGCACTCGAGCGTGATTACCGTGTTCACACCAGACAAAACGAACTGCACCAAGAGGGAAAACGAATTCTAGTCGATTCAATCGAACTAAACGCTGTAGGTGTGAAAGCACCCTAAGGCACTTTAAAGCAGCAAGTGAAGGAAGCAAATAAAAATACAACAAAAACACAATATAATGCAAAGAGAATATATGCTACGTGGGAGCCGTGAAGTGCAAATATTCAGCAGTGAGTGTGCAATTATGCATGTGCAAAATGAGTATGTAAACAGTACAGATGGAATTACATGAGGTAGATCCTGAATCAGCTGTTTAGGAGTCTGATGGCAGTCGGAGATAAAGAGTTGTTCAGTCTAGTGGTCCTGCATTTCACACCTCTGAGCCTCCGACCGGAGGGTAGGGGTATGAGGCAGCTCCTAGTTCCACTGCACAACACACCTGTCTTCACTGTTTGCAGCTCTGTAACGATTAATGAACCACTTGAACCTTTTCAGTGCCAGTTGAGTTGTGCATTTGGGTGCAGTGTTCTAGGGGGAAATCTGACAGAGGTGTTGTAGTCTAAGTCAATTTCTCCTTCTTCAGATTGACTTCAAAGCAGCATGGCTAATTCTCTCACACCTGCTTGTTAATAATCTGTTTAGCTGCTTTCATGCTTTGCTGTTTGTTGGCATTATGGTGCTGTGAAGAAGTGAAGAGAGGATTCATCATTTTTCAGTTGAAGGTGCCACATCCTATTTCTCATTTAATGGCAGTGACTTCTGTTTGTAGCATACTTCACTCAAGACAAATTACATAAACACTTATAGTATCTTATCATGGCTTCACCAGTATCTTACATGCAGAGCAGCAGACAATGATTCAAACTACCATTCACACCTATGGGCAAGTTTAGTTGCCAGTTAACTTAACCTGCATGTTTCTGGACTGTGGAGGGAATCGTACTCGACAAGGAAAGGCGCCAGTGAGTGCTGTAAGGCAGCTGTGATTGTAAAATTGAATTTGTGCTATGTTGGGTGTATATAGGGCAAACCAAGTCTCAAACATGCACTACAACCTTGATGTGAATGTCATACTAACCACTGAAGAACCACCCTAGTGGGCTATTACAATAACATTCAGTGAGTTAACCACCAGACTGAAATACCTGAACTGTGTTGGATTGCCATGAATTTATTGTACAGACAATCATAGTCTACAGATGTCCCCAAATTACTTTTTGCATAACACTATCATAAGACAAAATTTCAATATGCCCATTACTTTATGACCAAATATGTGCAAAAATACTTTCATTCCCAGCAATGTACATTTTACTTTGTTTTCAGTATTGGGTATCTAAATAAGATTAAGACATTTCTTTGAATTAAGTGACTGTATAATATATAATGTATAGTCACTGTAAATACGTGTGTCTGTGCACACCAGGGTTGCAATGGTATACTGGTTTCACAGTATACCATAGTATGAAAATTGATGGTTATCATACCATGCACATTTACTTATTACCATTATCGAAGAAAAAACAAAATACATGTGCACCTTTCTTCCCCAATTGCCTGTCAGACTGGCACCACACGCACGCATGCAACATGCAGCGGACAGATGGCAGCAAGAAGGAAGCTGATATCACCAAACTCCATCCACCAAAAAAGAAATAAAAATGAACACCATCCCTCTGCAAAGATCAAAGTATGTGTCTGATTATAACTTTAATCCCAAATGATAAAACCTGTGAGCATATCAACATCAGTCATAAAATGTGCTATCAAAATAATTTTCCACATTGTCTGCTTGTTTGCTAACCTTTGAGTTATAAAATGACTCGCACTGATCCCAATCTGACCCCAAAAATCCACACACAAACATAAGTGAGTGTGTATGTGTGTAAGTGAAGGTACAGGCAGGATCAGTCTGGCTGCACTATTGTACACTTGCAATAATCAACTGTCACAGTTGTTAAACAGTACGATACACTTTCTTTGCTCAGTGTTGAACTTTATTTTCCACCGCCATATTCAGCACAGCACATGTGCACTCCTGCTCACTGACCTCCCTGTGTTTTCACAATAAAATCCTAAACAGAATACTGTACTCGTAAACATTTACTCAACTTAACTCAACTCAACTTTATTTATATAGCGCTTTACCACAGCCACAGCTGACCAAAGTGCTTAACATACAGTTCAAGTCTAAAATCGTAACAGCATAAAAAAATAAAAACAATAAAACATACACTATAGCACTACAGACAGTCTCATTCCTGGCCAAACACCAATGAATGCAAATAGGTTTTCAAATAAGACTTAAAAATAGATAACGAGGGGCCCTGCCTAATATGAAGAGGCAATGCATTCCACAAGTTCGGACCCACCACAGTGAAAGTCTGACCCCTCTGGAGGCGGGCAAGACACGATTGACTGACTCCAGCGTACAATGCATTACAGTAATCCATGCGCGATGTAACAAACGCATGGATCACCGTCTCAAAATGCTGCCACAACAAACAGAGCTTTACTTTCACTAACTGCCTAAGATAGAAAAAAACAGATTTTACGACTGCGTTTATCTGGCTTTCCATTTTCAAATCGGAGTCTATTTTAACACCTAAGTCCGTGATCACCAGTCGCACATACTGCCCCAGGAAACCTAAGTCTACCGGGGGAAGGTCATCAGACGTATTCGGGCCAAACACTGTAACTTCGGTTTTGGCATCATTTACCTTTAAATGACTTAGAGACATCCAGCCCTTAATATCAGCAAGACACAATAAAAGCGGTTGAATCAAGTAGGTGTCCTTCTTACTCAGTGGCATAATAATCTGGACGTCGTCAGCATAGCAATGAAAAGACACCCCATGTTTCCTAAAAATGGAGCCAAGGGGAAGTAAATACAGTGAAAAAAAGCAGAGGCCCCAAAATTGAGCCCTGTGGGACCCCAGATAACAAAGTGGTTGTCACAGATTCAACATCTGCCAACCCGACAGACACCGATCTACCCGATAAATATGACTTAAACCACGCTAGGGCAGCACCACGAATGCCCACCAAATCCTGAAGCCGAGATATTAAAATGTCATGGTCAAGCATGTCAAAGGTGGCAGTCAAGTCCAACAGGACAAGAATCACATATTCACCCGCATCAGTGGCCAAATAAAAATCATTAACAACCTTCAGTAAGGCTGACTCTGTACTATGCAGAGGTTTAAAACCAGATTGAAAAACCTCCAGTAAGTTATTCTCATCTAGGAAGGACTTCACTTGCGCATAGACCACTTTTTCCAAAATCTTCGAAACAAAAGGCAACTTTGAAATAGGCCTGAAATTACTCAGTATGGATTGATCCAGACCTGGCTTCTTGAGCAGAGGTTGCAAAACTGCATGCTTGAAGTGACCAGGGACAATACCAGAAGACAAACTACTGTTAACAATATCCAAAACCGTTCTTCCAATACAAGAGAAGACTTCCTTAAATAAAGCCGGAGAAACATCTCGAGGGGAGCCAAATGACTTAGCCTGGGCAACCACTCCCTCCAAAAAAGTTACCAGTTACCAGCTCAAAAGCATCAAAAATAGCCAAACAAGGAGTATAGACCGAAGGATTGGGCACTAACCCTACCACAGGGGCCCTTATAGCAGCAACCTTCTCATAAAAAAAAAAAGAACTTATTACATTGTTCAACATATAAACATGTACATAAACACATCTTAATGTATGGAACTTAACAACAGTCACTTGCAATAAAAAAACACCCTCTGTTTTCATTCCGTTCAGGGTTGTTTTAGCTGCTAATAATAGTAATTGTGTAATACCATGATATTTTCATACCGTGAAAATCTCACTGTTGCAAACCCAATGCTCACACACACAAATATTTTCTTTATTAACCCTAAAAACTTAATGGACAATTGAAGGCCTAAGAAAAGACAGCATAATGACAACTTTACTATATGCACATAAACACACATCATTTGCTCTTTTCTTCTCTCTCTGTGTGTCTTTTTATTCCTTTGCTCTCACATTTCATTTATTCTTTTCATAGATGGAACTAAGCCAGCCTCAAGGTTTTGGACTGTATTCCATATTTTCATAGATCACAGTTGAAACTGCCATTCATAGTGAACCAAAACAAGTGGGTTGCCAGATTTATTATGGTTTTATCTCTGAGACTTCCAGCCCCCTCGATTAGCCTTCTGGAAATGCTGCAGCAGGGTACAGATGAGAGATGAAATAATTGACTCTCATTTTCTAAATTAGCAGAGGGACCTTGACGGGAAAACCAGTAAGAAAGAAAGAGAATATTGATAGAATAGGCTATTAAGCTCATTCTCTATTTCTTTTCTCTTTTTAGGCCAAAAGACAGAAAACCAAAAGTTTACAACTGCACATGCTGATCCTGAAAGATGAATAGATGAGTTATTTCTAGGACTGTTGGCTGTCAGAGGTCTTTTGGTACCATTTCCATACATCAACCAAAATGCAAATAAAACCCATTTAAATCTTGTTTTCCTCTGCCTTTAAAATAAATGAGGATTTTGTGTTTTTCCTTGACATATATGATAATTAACTGAAGATCTTTAAGTTTGGGAATGTTGAACTCTTGAATACATCTCCTTGTGTGTGAAACTGCAATTAATCTGTCACATCAATCTGTATTTTTCAGGAGCTAATTGGTCCCGGTTCCAAAATATTAAGTTTATGAGCTTAAATTATTGATATGACTAACAGAATAACTGGAAGCTGGACAACACACTTAGAACTAGTTTCATTACAGGGCAGATACTAACTACTATTTTGTGTAACCAGTCCAGTTGAGATATCCCTGTTAGACAGTTTAGTAATGCTGCATAAACAAAACGCCGTTATAGCTCCACTGGAAAAATGCATAAATCTTACCATGTCTGCACCAAAAGCATAGCATGTGCAATGTGTAACTTCTCACATGCACATTGCAGGAGGGTCACACTCGTGTCCATACCAGGCGCATGTTCAATTGTGCATAGGAAGCACTTGGTGTAGAAAAACACATAGAGGAGCCCAGAAAAACACTAAGAGGGAAAACTATAGCCCCAAACTCTAAATAATAGACAATGGGGGATTTCCTAGTATGTACAGTATATCCAATCCATGGTAAAACACAGCAGTTAAAAACTGCACACACTATAAAAAGAACTGCATGTTCAGTCAACTGTTTATGCTTGATGTATTTTTCAATTTTGATGGAGTTCTGTTTGGAAGTAGTGAACTTTCTTTGTTTTGGTGGATTCTGTGGATTGTTTTAAGCAAGTAGCTTAAAAAAAAGACTGGAAGCTATAATTTGGCTTCAGGTCATGGCTATGCTCATAAAGTGTGAGTAATATGCCAGCCCACACATGAGCAGTGTAGGCAGCTGGGGCATTTTTCAGTGGCCTACATAGTATGTCAAGTTTTGACTCCCGTACTTGGGAGTTCGGACTTGATAAGACTGAACCAAGTACAAACTCCCTAGGACAGGAGGATGCAGTACGATCAATGCGCAATTGGAGCACCAGCATCCTTGCTGATAGACTACTGTGCTCTGAACGAGATGTAGCTGCCTCCTAATTATAGCTAGCTTGTCCCTCAGCAGGTACTGGCATCTTCCAAAATGTCGGAGGATGTAGACTTTGAATTGGAACAGTACTTGGGCTGTGACTGATGATGTTTTACAAGTCCACAAGAATGCAAGTATAAAGAAGTACACATATTGGACAACACCTCTGGACTGATTAATATAGCAAGTTATCAGTTAACATGCTTGGCTTAAAAATGCCACTGGTTTTACTCAGAAATGAACAAATGGCAACAACACACATAATTACACATATCCAACCAATGCTAATCCAAAATCAGTTTGCTTACACATATTACAAGTTTGAATGGAGTAGGAAGAAGTCAGACTTATCCAGTCCTACCCCATGACATCATATTATACAAAAATTAATGCATCATTGGCTGCAAGCAGTATCTCTACATAAATAAACAGAGTATTTCCTTAATACCTTCTCGAATAATCTTATTCTTGCATATATCTTGTATAACACATACATTTATATTTATGTTTAAACTCCTCAATTCTAGTACTATTTTTCATGTCCACAGTTAAATTATTCCATAATTTGACCCCACTTATAGAAATACAAAATCTTTTTTTGGTTGTACGTATAGCATGAACCCTTAAATTTAAGTGACCCCTTAAGTTATATCCCCCTTCCCTTTCATCAAATAACTTTTGGATTCCACCAGGTAATAAGTCGTTCCTGGCTTTATACATAAACACAGCAGTCTTATATTCCACTAAATCAAAGAATTTTAACAATTTGGACTGTATGAAAACTGCATTTGTGTGATCCCTATACCCCATCTTGTGCACAACTCTTATCGCTCTCTTCTGTAATATGTACAATGGTTGAAGTGAACTCCTGTATGTATTTCCCCAGTTTTCCACGCCATACTCCAAATATGGCAAAATCAATGAACAATACAAAATCCGCAATGCTTTGACGTCCAGCATATGTCTAACCCTTGCCAATATCGATATATTTTTAGCTATTTTATGCTGAACATGTCTAATATGAGATTTCCAGGATAATCTGTCATCAACCATGACACCCAAAAATTTGATTTCATACACTCGTTCGATATTAGCACCCCCAATTCTCAATTGAAGTTCATTATGTGGTCTACGGTTCCCAAATACCATATATTTAGTTTTCTCCAAATTCAAAGATAGTAAATTATTATCACACCATTTCTTTATCTTCCCAAATTCCTCTGAAACCCTTACAGAGAGTTGCTGTAAGTTTTCATCTGATGCCCAAATGGTAGTATCATCAGCAAACAAAACCATTTTAACAGTTTCAGAAACCTTACATATATCATTGATATATAATATAAATAGTTTAGGTCCCAACACAGAACCCTGAGGCACTCCACACACAATGTTCAGCTCACTTGATTGATATTCACCCAACCTCACAAATTGACGCCTCTGTAGCAAATAACTTCTGATCCATTTCCCAACCATTCCTCTGATCCCATATTTCTCCAACTTATCCATTAATAGTTCATGATTAACTGTATCAAAAGCTTTTTTTAGGTCAATAAATATCCCCATCGTATATTTTTTCTCATCCATAGCACTTGTAATGTCCTCCACCAGGTCAGTAATGGCCAAGGATGTCGATCTTTGTGACCTAAAACCATATTGGCAATCAGATAAGATTTTATGTTTGTCAATAAATGTGTTTAATCTGTTATTAAAGAGTTTTTCCAGAATTTTTGAAAATTGTGACAGCTGTATCATCTGCACAAATACTTCTTGCTAACCCAGGACCAACATTCACAAAGAACCTATTAAACTTTTCAACTACATCCTCCATTTTGTTGACCTGTGTATCATTGTCCATAAAATATTGTGGGTAGTTACACTTTCTAGAACTGTTTCTGATCAATTTATTTAATACATTCCAAGTACCTCTGATGTTATTTTTATTATCCTCTAATATTTTAGAGTAATATAGTTTCTTACATCTCCTCAAAATCTCAGTTAATTTGTTCTTATATGACTTATATTTTTCTTCCGCCTTCTTTGATCTGTCCTTTATAAATTGTTTATATAACGCATTTTTCTTTTTGCATGCATTCTGTAATCCCTTACTCATCCACGGTCTCTCACTGTAATTCCTTTTATTTTTATACTGCTTACGAGGACAGTTCTTGTCATATACAATACTTCTAAATAAAGATTGGAATTAGATCACTAGATCAATCGGTTTCTCCCCTTAGTTACAACAAATTTTTGTTTTGCAAAAAAAGCCAAGCATGTTCAAGTTACACATTATGTTTAACAACAGGGGTTATAAAAGAGTTAGCATATAACAAAGGTTAGTCTGCATTTCACAGATGGATGACAAGTAAAAGAAACATCCTGTTACAGGATGACTGTGCCCCCATCAATAGGATACAATGAGTCACTGAATGGTTTGAGGATGAAAATGATGTGAATCATATGCTGTTGTCTTCACAGTCAGATTTCGAACCAGTTGAACACCTATGGGAGACGTTGAACCAAAGTGTTAGACAGCGTCTCTACCAGCATCATCAAAACATCACATGAGGGAATATCTTTTGGAAGAAGCTGCTCATCCCTCAGGTAGTTCTCAGAGACCTGGAGAGTCAAAGTCAAGATGCACTGAAGCTGTTCTGACAGCCCGTGGTGACCCAACACCTTACTAATACACTTTATATCAGTTTTTCCCTTTCATTTGTCACCCGTCTGTATTTATTACTGATTTAAGGTACTGCCTAGTGAGCATGCAAAACACCTAATATGAATCAAATACAGCCTGAGGAGGAATGTGTTGTGTGTGTGTGGCAAGTGTGTTTAATTGGCTAGCTAGTTAGAAAAAACATAGTCTGGAAAAATGAAATGTGTTAACAGGTGTAACTTTATCGCACATATTGATGTTTGATGATTGCACCTGTTGTTTAGTTGTTTGCCTTGGTGATGCTTTGTTATGCTGTTGAATGTTAGCCGATATGCTGTGATGTCTATGTTATGTATTTGGTGGCAGTACAATTGCCAAGTTTTGTGCTATTTTCCTTATTTGTTGAACTTGTATTTAGATTTGTATGGGCTGCCAGCAAGTGTCTATGTCTATCTACATAAGAAGAATCGTCAGCAGTTATGTTTTTTATTTGGCTAAGTTACTGACAGCTGCATTAAAGTCAAATCTCTTTTTGTGCTGCTGTGAGTGCTGGGAGATGGGCCAGTTGATGATCTGGAATTGTGCCATAACCATTCAAATGATCCAATTAGCATTTTACTGATAGAATATAACAATTAAGCAGTATAAATATGATACAATATAAATCAAAACAATGCACTGAAATACACCAAAGTCAGAATATTTTCCTCAAATACAGAATGCTAGCCTGACTAAATATATGCAAACTTATATGAAAACAGCATATAAGTTGTAGTCTTTGTTGCAGTGCATATCATAATCATGCACTTCAGAGATGCGCATCTCTCACAAATGAGCTACAGAGAAAAGCTGTTACAAATGTATACACTGTAATTCCTCATTGTCATCATCCCGGAAGTCTACAAATAGGACAGTCATTTTGTCACTGACACTTTTGTTTTCCGCTTTGTTTTCTTCATCACCACTTTGGATTTCTCTAAGACAGGCATGTATGTCTTCACCATGACTGAGCTGTGTTTGATGAAATGGTTGTTTTAGTGACAAGAGCAAAGTGAATTTGTTTGGAGTAGTGTGTTTAGTTGAAGTTCTACTACAGGGTTTCATTCTATTAAAACCTTCTCTGCTGAGATATAAATTATGTTGCTTAGGGGCATGAAAACTCATCTCACTGACGTGTGTCAAGAAGGAGACAATAGATTAAGTTGACGGCAGGAGGTGAGATTCTCCCAAGATTCAATCAATCAAGTATTCGTTCTTTCTTTAGACAGAAGTAGTAGCAAACATTAAAAGCAAAGAGCATGTAAACTACACTAACTATTGTGACATCTTTAAATTTCTGGTTTTTTGCAACTAAAAATCCACACACTAAAGATATTCAATTAGCAATCACATGAGTGAAAACTAAATAAAATTTTTAAAAAGCAGTACAGTTTCACAAATATGAACTGGAACTAGTGTTTGACAGTTTTTCCTGAAAAAATCTAAGAATTTGTCCAAATTTGCATAATATTTTTCTATTCTAATATTTTATTGAATGATGCTTTGAACTCTAATCAAAAGATAAATAGTTCTGCATTAAGAATCCTGCATACTTTGTATTGTCTTATTTATTACTGTAGAGTGTCAGTGCAGATCTGTTGTGGTTTGGAAAAGCATGGTACATGTTTCATCTCGGGTGGCGCAGTGGTTAGCGCCATTGCCTCACAGCAAGAAGTTTTCTGGATTTGTGACCCTTCTATGCGGAGTTTGCATGTTTTCCCTGTGCTTGCGTGGGTTCTCTCCGGGTGCTCTGGCTTCCTCCCGCGGTCCAAAGACATGTAGGTTGATTGGTGATTGGTGTCTCTAAATTGCCCGTAGGAGTGAGTGTGTGTGTCTGTATGTCACCCCGTGATAGAGTGGCATCCTGTCCAGGGTGCACCTTGTCTCTCGCCCGTTCAGGACTAAGCGGTATGGATAATGGATGGATGTTTCATCTCATCATAGTGATAAAGGTGAAAATGCAGTTTTCAAAAAAAAAAAAGTCAAAGCAAGTGATTACCACACCCTGGCATATCACTGCTGTTGTTGAAGCTGGTGTGTGTGGTGCTCCGCAGCTGTGTTACTGTTCACTCATCCAAAATGTATTGTATTCCATTGTTGGAATTCGTGTACAGGGAGCAAACAAATAAAGGGAAGCTGTTTTTATGTAGTCATGACATGATTAGTGGACATAATCTCCACTGGAGCTGCTCGAGACATCCCTTCACACAGATCACAGAAAACAAGACATACACTTCATGTAAAATAAACTTCTTCACAGCAATAACCTTGTCACCGAAGCCTTTATGGTAAAACACCTTTTAATTTAGGTACATTTTTGCAGTTACAAAATGTGTGAGTTTAGGCAACAAAAATAAGTGTTCAGGAACAGGATAAACAAGGAAACAAAATTTGGTTAGGCAGGAAATACAGCTCTGGTAAGGAGTAAAGGAAAATGACTCCCTGTCACTTGACATTTTGCTGTTAGCAAAAAGACTTGGACAATGTGATGCTTGAGCTCACAGTGTTCAAGGCCAAGGACAACTGCATCAGCCTTTTGAGCACTTGGCATTGTCTGAACTGATGTTTAAACTTTTGCTGAAAAAAATGCAGCACTGACATTCATATTAATCTTTGCTGTGGACAGGATGGTCAGGAAAAGTGTAAGGAAGAGACAGAAGTCCCCCCTGAATCCCAGCACACCTTAATAGGACTTGATAAAGCTGAAGGTCTTAGAGATGATCTCAGGTGACCTATAAATTGCATACCCTAACACATAAGCACACATGTTGACCTGAACATGACTTTTCTTAGGTAATTAAAGGATTCAGTAATTAATAGATTGTTTGTTTAATAAGGGACACATTGTTTTTCTATTGTTCTGTGTGGTTTGAGTCACATGGTATCAAGACTAATACCTTGTAACTACAGCAACAGAGTGGATGTGGTAAACAATAGCTGGCATCATAGTTAGTAAGACAATCTTAGATCCTAATGGTAAGTACAGTAATCTCAGGATGGGATTAAGCAGTTATTGGGTTTATAAAGCTAATACTAGGTCAGTGCAAATAACAAAAAATTTACCAAAACAGCCATTTTGAATCTTTAGCTAATTTCAACTGTCCTGTTAGAAGGTTCAATAAATTCCTTCATACCATCTACTTTTTCAATGCTCCTGAAAGCAAAAGTTGCAGATGAGGAATAAATGATACTAAATGGAATCGTAAACCTGTACTGATTGACTTTTTTGAGCCACTTGGAAGCAGTACAACAAACTGTAAACACAACCTGATATATTCTCACCTTATAAAGTTGTTACCCTAACAAACAGTTGCTTACATCCAGCAGGCACAGAGCAAACACTGGTAAACATACTAGACCTTATTGTCATGGAAATAATCATAAACATACGATTACGATGATGGAACAGTCACGGTTTCGTTGGATTTGGGGTGAAATAACGTTTGTCATTGTTACAATAATAAACACACCATAAAGGCTGCAGAACAGTCATGAATAAAGATGCACAATAGTTCATACTAGAATCGATTGCCGGTGTAGTATGGGTCTGTATTCGGACCCATCCATCCAGCCCATCATCCTCCTAACATGGGCTTTGTTGCTCATTATACTACATCACCTAACTTCCTCCTTTACTTGTGTCATGATTATTATGGTCGATAGAGGTTGCCAAATGATTACACATTACAGTTATTCATAGCCTACTGGCACAAGCAACATTTAATGTTTACAGGACACTGTCATTCACTGCTGGTACACTGACCCCTTTCAAATCATATCTGATCCATTGACATTTAATTTATTTTTAATGTAAATGTAACGTACATTTGACACTTATTTGTGATTTTTTTTTCAACTGACATTGCCCAGGCTTACAGTTTTAACTTTAAATTAACTGTTGAATGTTTTAAGTTTATATGTCAACGCACAATATTGACAGTGTGAAGATTTTCAATTACTGTATGAGTAGCTGTGCTGGAAGAATAAGCAGTGAAACTATTGACTAACCATTTGCATCATATGCAATTAGTGTGAGAATGTAAGTTTGATTTTCTCTTCCTCTGTCTGTTTTTCTTGCTTTGCCGCATCCCTTGATTTAATTGGTATTTCCATGTAAAATGTGAAAAAGACAGTGGAATGGCAGCGACTTTCCATTTAAACAGATTGTGGATGGAACAGTTACTAGTGAGGGTCAAATAGCCCTTTGTAATCGTCACAGAGGACATTTAATTAACTGGCCTTCTTTGCTGTTCTCCCTCTCTCCCTGTCTCTTGGTCTGTCATTCTGTTTTTTCTTCCTTTCATGGCTGTCTCCTTCTTTTTTGTCTCACTATTGTTTCTCCTCTTTTCAAATATGTGAGCACATGTTGAGGACACAGTGCACAGTGAGCACACAGACAGACAGACATGGAGCCAGCCAGTGCAGGTGTTGTCAGGTATAATGAAACACTTTTCTTCAGAGGTTAAAAGAACGGAGCAGTTATTGCTGCATGTTAATGCTAAATGAGAGACAGAGATAAAGGGAAAGGGTGCAGAGGTGGGGTGCAGTAAAATGAGAGTTCCACATTATGCTTTCACTACTGTCAGCAAAATGTTAGAGCAAGTGGGGGAGAGAAAGACGGAGAAAATAAAATAGCACAGTTAGAGAGGTGCTGATTGGGGTCATCAGAGAAGAGAAGAGGAGGAGTAGGGTGGGTCTGTGTTTGAGTGCCTTCCTACTGACATGCTCAAACTCCATCCCAGTGCCAGGTCCACATAAACATACAGTACATATGTAGCCATATTATTTAATAATGACAGACAAGTATTTATACATAGACGTACACAGACTTTTTCCAGTTTCCTTTGCATTTTGAATCATAAACTGTGTACCACTCACATCTACTTGAAGAAGCCCATCTAACTAGTGCTGTCCCTTTATACTTTATTTAAGAATTCATACTTATAAGTGTGCCCTTGCTTGACAGAGACAGTAGAAGCAAATGGAGCAATGGTGTGCTTCATGGTTATGGTGACAGTCTGCTGAGGACTCCGTGATGTCCCTGATATGTCTATGATGTGCTTTGGGGTGAACTAGTGTAATATTTATGCATGATACTGGCTTCATGATTCACCTGGCTGCAAAATAGTTTCTCCAAAGTGATTATGAAGTAAATCTAACAATAAAATGCACACTTCTTTAAAGCTACATGTAGTCTGGGGCAGACATTACATGTACTGTATGGCATTAGCAGCTGCTCTTTATCCAGAATGACCTACAGTGCATAACTGCTCATTGTTAGTGATTGTGACAGCACCAGAAGTGTCAGTGAATGTTGAAATTTGGTAGCATCAAATCATCCCAGCAGCTGACCTTAAACACAACAACCTGCTATAGAGAGCAAACAAATCATAAAATATTCCACTTTAAAGAGGAATTGCACACAAAGTGTTAAGTGTCCACTAAGATGGATGAGGCATTTAATGGCAGCAGCAAAAAGCACTATGTTTTAGAATGATAAGTGTAACTGCTGGTACAATATTCAGTCAAAGCAACAATTTACATTTGGAGAAAGTGGAGAGCAAAGAGTCTCGGGCTACATTGTGTTGGAAGAATTGCTTCTTGTTTGTATTTAAAAATGAAGAAGGATTTGGCACTTCTGGGCCTCAGATGTTTAAACAATGTGTACTCACAAAATCATTCACACACTGGTTTCAGCTTAAATATGTGTGGTGAGCGTGTGCACAAATTACATGTACTACTGACCATACACAGTTTTGCAAAGCAAGTCAAGTGTGATATTGCTGAAGTAAAAGTGAAAAATGAGGCAAGAATCTAAAATGAAACATTATTTTTTAGGTTGTGCGTCATTTGGACTGTTTTTTGCAGCTTACGCATTTGTAAAACACCGATCAGTGTATGTCCATTTATGGAAATCCACTGTGGAAATCAAAATTGTGCATGTACACAGTTTCATACTGACAGAGATGTATTAAACTGAAACATGCATATACACAGCTTTATAAATCTCATACAAAAACAATGCATAATTTCACCTTTGTGAATAGGTCTACTTTC
This sequence comes from Monopterus albus, assembly GCF_001952655.1. Classification (NCBI taxonomy): domain Eukaryota; kingdom Metazoa; phylum Chordata; class Actinopteri; order Synbranchiformes; family Synbranchidae; genus Monopterus; species Monopterus albus. The sequence goes on from NW_018127953.1 coordinate 574,592, forward strand.
ACTTCTGTGAGTTTTGAACTAAAATGTTTTTATATATCTGGTACTGATTTAAACTTGGATCTCATTCCACTCCCTGGCTCCAAGAACAGTGCTTATCTGCAGTAACTTAGTTCTGAAAGTCTGGGGTCATGCTTTCATGGATAAATGTTGCAAATGCAATATGCCTCACTTTAAAATGCTGTATCACATGTGCTGAGGAGTCAAGTAATGTCAGGGATTTAAATTACATAAATTCCAGCTTACACTGTATGTAGTCATAGAAATATGTCTCATTTTACAGCAAATTAATTTGAGATAATTTTTGTGGTTAATAGCCAGAAATAATACGACTGAAATGTTTGTTTTTGGCTAATCCAGCAAACCAATAAATGATCTGTAAATACCAATGAATCAACATACTTTTACTTTACTTGCCTCTTATTTCCCTAAAGCTGCCCATGCAGCACTGATCATAATACTACAACAAAGTCCCCCAAAGTCCTTAGTGATGATACACATCAGTTGTCCCTACCTTAGAATACAGCCCACAGGACCCTTCCAGCAGCACACTTACCAGACTTGTTGTCATGGTAACAGTTATACGCTTCCATCAGCAGGCATATTGGACCTTCATCAAAAAGATCGTAGTCTGTGATAATGTTTGTTGTCACGGTTACAATAATAAATGGGGTAATAAGTGTAAGATAATAAGTGGGGTAATAATAAATAAGTGTCATGGAATATAAGCACAACTATGGACACAGGAACCAAACACTGGTCTCCTGTGCGAAGGTCCTGTTTTTATGACCCATCTAGCTACCCCAGCCTCCTCCTGATGTGAACTTTGTTGCTCTACATGACCTTACTGTATTACCTCTTTTGTTTGTGCCATAATTGCCTTGGTTGCTAGAGGTCACCTAGCTATAACACGTAACTGTTGGTTGTAATAACTTGCTGGCACAAACAACACAGACAGTCTGTAATACTACTGTATCAGTGCTTGTTTTTCAGGAATGGACTAATAGCACATGCGCTTGTGCTATCATTCCTAATATTTGATGCAGTCATAGCTCATGACAGTAACTCTCTCTCCAGTCCTCCAAGTCCTATATCTAACTTGTGGTAATTAACATATAATAGTGATGCACTGGATGAGGCCAAGGTCATAAGGAACAATAGACTCTTTGAGCTGCCAGTGGTATTGAGTGTGCTAATATACAGTATCTCAAAAGTAAGATCACTTAGTGTAAAGACCACATGGCTCTTTTCCTAAAAATGCCACTTCATGTGTCAGAGAGTCAAGTGTCAGTTTCCTCTTTGGCTCAAGAGGATAGAAGCTCACTACAGTTCACTGCTGCTATATTTGGAAGCTCAAAGTTGAAGTCCACTGATTTTATAAATTCAAGTCTCTTTACAAGTCTTGGGGTGTAGTGTTGCATATTGTCAGGGCCGCTCAGCGGCCGCTGCCTCTCCTCCGTCTTTTTCTCCTCTGCTTTCTCTATCCTGTGGGCTCTGCACCTCAGCTGTGTTGCATTCCAGTAATTAGCAACTGGTTTGTCGATGCACACAGCTGGGGTGCATCCCGATGATTACCTTCGCCTCGTTATATAAACCTCTGGCAGACACTCCATCTTGGCCGGAACATTAACGTAGTAACGCGGACTGTACATGTTGGTAGAATGCTACGCTGACAGACACTGTGCGTTTTGGCTTGACTCTACCACACTACCTACGAGCTACGCTCATTTACACTACACTACATATCATACATATCCAAGTACCGTACTTTCCCATGTTATGTTCTTTTGATACTTTGTGTTCTCTTTATTTACCTGCTACCGTCATGTATTTCCCCCTAGCACCTGGGTCTGCAAACTTGAGTCCAACCTCAGTCCTCCCTCACCCTCCTGGTGAGGGGGGCTACCATAACACATATAGAGATGCAGTGATTATTTAAATACTATAATTAGTCAGCTGGCAGAAAATTAATCAGCAACAATTTAAAGAATAAATCAATCAATAAATTTGTCATTGCTTGCAACACAGAAAAGATATGCCATATATATATATATATGTATATATGTGTGTGATCCTTCACACAAAACAAAACATGACCACCACAGTGGAAAGTTAAAACTGGCATTTTTCACAATTTAAAAAAAAATGTATAGACAAAATTATTAATTATTTAATTGAAGAAAATAATCAATAAATTAATTGGTAAAAAGAAATAAAATGTTAGTTGCAGCCCTAACTACATATGAAAGATTTTGCCACATGAAATTTGACTGGTTGTTTCAAGGGATATGACTTGAGTCAGACTTCTGTACCCAGGGATGTTTGTTCATAGGTTGCAGGGCTCTAGATGTGTGCTCTGGGAACAAGATAACAGGAAAACACTATGAGAAAATAAACATGTAGCATTGCTTGGACTTGCAACATATTGGAGCTGTTGAGGTCAGGGCCATAGAAAGGTCTTTTGTAGCACTATTAGTAATTGTAAGTCCCACTGTTTCTAGTGAGTGCAACATACTGTATCATTAGATCTAGTGAGATGCATTAATGTGAAAGACAGCAATATCACCAAGCTGCATCTCTCTATGGTATTTCATTAGCCACTAATCCAGTGATGATCGTTATTAGTGAGAAAGGAGTGTGTGTGTGTTGGGGGGGAGGTTCTCTGTAAGATGCATTTTGGCATAGTGCCCTGTATATTAGCCCAGTGATTTATTATCTGGATAATGCTGTCCCTTCTTCCCCAAAGCTGCATTGTCCTTTGGCCAATTAATTCTGGATCTACTATGACCACAGGGAGAGAGGGAGAGTGAGAGAGATCATCAACAAGTACACTGGTTGAACCCCAGAGTCAAGTGCAGTGCTATATTGTTTTGTAAGATGTGGCTGGATAATTCAGCTCTCCTGTCTTCTTTTGATGTCCGCTTATGTTTTGCTTTGTAAGGTTCCCTGGCTCCCTTTCTTATCTAATGTCATTGATTTATGCAATTGCTTGTTTGTTGTTTTCTTTTTGCCTTCACTACTTAATTCTTTCACTGTCCATTGTTCTGCTGTTTCTATAGCAACCACAGGGTCATTTTTCAGACTGTTTCACTCGTAACCCTGTTCATGCGACACTCAGCTCTTATTTCTCTTGCTACTTTTTTGTTGTGTGCTATATTACTTGATTCCACCCTCTCACTCTGAAAATACTTCTTATTCTCCTGCTCTCCACTTTCTATCCATTTTCCATTCTCTCATCATTTACTGTACAGTCATACATGCAAAGTATCTCACAACTTGCATTTGTTATTACAGCAACCAAATGTAAAATGTAAAGATGGTGAAAATTAATCACAGACCTACTGTTTTGGAAACAGTAAATAGGTGTAGTGCAATTACAGTGATGTCAGTGTGTTATATAACCATTCCAAATAAGAATCAGTCATTTTTTCAACAGGTACCAAAACTGACACAACTGAGAGCAGTCCTCTGGCTCCGGTCCTGAAATTACTCCTCTGCTTTCATGCTGTGACCAGCAAACACTGTGGTGTAGTGTCTTCTTTGTGTGTGGGTCTTCTGATGAGGTCTGTGTGTTTTACCAGTGTCAATATGATTGCTGTTTACAACAGGTGCAGATTGCACAGCACTGATTATAATTACTAGTTGAGCTGCAGAGAAGGCCTCCTCTCAGTTTTTTATTTTTATTTTTTATCTGGATCACATTTCTATTCATATGTATCATGCTCACACTCTATTTTAGGAAAGAAACAATTGACATTTGAATTGAAGCCTGTATAATTGAATGAAAGCAATTAAGAAGAAAAGTACTTGATGACTTTAGTATTGTTACTGTTTCAAGTTTTTTATTTAGTCATTTTGGTATTTGTTTTTGGGAAAAAGAAACTGGTGTTATGGTTTAGCTCAGCTCCCAGGTTTGAGTACTTTTATTTTGGTTACTTCCTGCCCTGCTTCACTTCACCTGACCCAGCTTACCCCAGTGCATAATCACTGTTCATTTTTTTCAGCTGCTGCTCATTATCTCCTGGCCAACAGCCCATGTATACCTTCCCCTCAGTCACTCGCTAGTCCATTGATAAAGTTTATATATTCATGCCGATGCTTACTCTGTTCACCATACCTTGTTTATCTGCACTGATTCTGGACATTGTCAACACTTCTACCTTTGTCTCCTCACCTGTGAGTTCTTGAATTCTCAGCGACGCTGGCATGTCTTCTGCCCAGCATCTGCCAGTGATGTTGATGACTCTTCTGGCTCCATCTACTTACTAGTGAGTTCTAGAATCTGCTGCGACGTGGTCACTACTCCTGTCTAGCATTACCAGCTGCTTGTTCCGAATCTGCCAGCGATGCTGTTGACTCTCCTGCCCGTTTCCTTACCTGTGAGTTCTCGTATTCCCCAGGGAAGCTGGTGTGTCTCCTGTCTTGCATTATCTGCTGTGTGCTCCAGCCACATCCCCACTCTCTGGCCTGCTCAACTCACCTGTATGTCCTTTGCGCTACAGATACGCTGACCCACCTGTGTTCCTGGCCCGGCAGCTCCGCCTAAGTTCTCTCCTGTCTGTCGGACTCCCCTGAGTGCTTCCAGCGCCACAGTTACATTTTGGCTTGTTGTACCTTATTCTTTGAATAAAGACTTTCTGAACTAAATTCTGCCCGTGGTCTGCATTTAGTCCTGTGTGAGCATTCTAACTGGTGTGAACCCAGAACCTTCTTGCTGTGCAGCAACAGTGCTCCCCACTGCTCCACCATGCCATGTGATAAACTAAACACATCAAAGAAGTTTTAAACCACAATTTGGAGATTGGTGCAGATACAAATACTTAACGGAATCATGGTTTTTGTTTTTAAATGACAGCGGCCAATGTAACAACTGAACAATTATTTGAACTGTACATTGAATGAAACATAGGAAAAAAATTTTTTAGGACTATTATCCAGAGTGTGCAGCTAATCTAGCCACAGGGGTTACAAGACAGTGACTTCTGTGCCGGTCCCAAGCCCAGATAAATAGAGAGGGTTGCATCAGGAAGGGCATCTGGCGTAAAAACATGCCAAATTTAAACATGCAACTCATCAGTGTGAATTCCATACCGGATCGGTCAAGGCCCTGGGTTAACAATGACCGTCACCAGTGCTGTTGACCTACAGGGTGCTGGTGGAAATTGGACTACTGTTGGTCGAAGAAGGAGAGGAGGTAGAAGGAGTCGTAGACAGAGAGAGAAGAGGAAAGGCAGGAGTATAGGTCTGAGAATAGGGACTCTTAACGTTGGCACAATGACAGGGAAAGGTAGAGAGCTGGTGGACATGATGGAGAGAAGGAAGGTAGATATACTGTGTGTGCAGGAGACCAGGTGGAAGGGTAGCAAAGCGCATAGCATTGGAGGGGGATACAAACTGTTTTATTATG
>NW_018127953.1:581510-582335 GCF_001952655.1 Monopterus albus
TGAAAGCTTGAATCATGGCAAAAAGGAAAAAGAGGAACAAGCAATGGCCAAATCTGCCACCGCCCTACCCAGAGCCAGCTGAGAGCCAGATTGCATGAGAAAAATCTTTGTTGTTCAGATCAAGAGCTTAGGCTCAACTATAATAATTTTAATCAGTATGATCATTTTAGATTTATGTTTAGAAATAGTAGTTGTTGGTTTATTTAGATTGTAAACAAATTAAGACAATTATTGATTTTAACTTTATATTTTATTGCTTGTTGCTTTGCTATAGCTCTGTTAAGCTTCTATGTAAAATTCCTGAAAAGGTTTAATACTCTGTGGTTATTGAGTCAAGTTTGGATGATGCTGATTCTTATGATTTTAGTAGGTTTACACTTTTAAGTGTGTAGGATAGGGTCCGTCTTACCATGCTAACTCTGAGAGACAAGGCAGTCCAAGTAACTTCAAAACAGTGCTGATTTATTCAAAGGATCACAGGTAAAATTAACATTACACGATCAAGTGTCTTGCACCTCCAACATGCACGCAGGCAGATGTAAGATGAAAGACCCTAAGCCCACCAGGCCTATACATTATATCCCTTTGGTTGGGCTAGCCCCATACTACACAGAAACTTCAACCGGGACATCTCTGTTACCACTTTTGCAGCTGGCTCGAGGAATAGTCAAAACATGAAGCAAATCAACGTGTGAATGAGTATGTCTGTTGGTTAAGTGGTGTGTAACTAAAAACATTCTCACGACCTCTAGTACATGTCGTGACTTGAACATAGGAACATATTATGGCTAAGGCTACAGTTATACACATCGTAATAATAATATT
>NW_018127953.1:583533-596754 GCF_001952655.1 Monopterus albus
TGCTAAAAGAGGACATGAAGTTAATTGGGGTGAGAGTAGAGGATGCCGAGGATAGAGTTAGGTGGAAACAGATGATTCGCTGTGGCGACCCCTAACAGGAACAGCCGAAGGAAGAAGAAGAAGAAGAAGAAGAAGAAGAAGAAGAAGAAGTATCCAGCGTGCAGCTTTTGTTACTGCAGTGTATCTTTCTGGTCTTCTGGAAGAACATTTCCAGAGCCTCTTTATGGGAAGTCAAACGTCTGGCCTATTTATTGGACTCTCTTCTATACTTGGACAGCAGCGAGCATTGCCATCTTCACCCTGAGAGCGTTTAAAGAACGCAGATACTTTTCAGATTGTTGACGTGACATTTTGTAAGGTTTAAGTTGTAAGTGTTTACAGTAGGTTAAGTCTGGCTGTCAACAGGGAAAGTTGCATTAGTTGGGTTTGTTACCTACTGTATGTTGGTGCTGTGCCTTCCTGACAAATACCTGAAACATACACAACCGTATAATTTTTTTTTGTCCTGTATAAGCCACTCTTTCTTTTCTTTTTGGCACTGGTTTATTTACACTGATCATTTATTTTTGAGCTGGCAGCACTGCTACTTATCAACTAGTCTGTCCTGGCTGCTGCCATGTTTCATCATTTCCCTGGGCAGCACAGCTGGTTGGAGTACAACAGGCTCTTGCTGGGAAATTGTTGGGTTAACAGAGAATAACAAAGTAGTGCCCTGTGCTCAGACAAATAACTCTCAGACAAAAAAGGCAAAAAGAGCGAAAAGCACTGCACAAGTAAAGACTTTGACATTTGGGGTGAAATTAATGTAGGAAGCATGACCTCTTGACGTTTTATTGAAGATAAGATAAACACCTCGTCATTGGTGCTGCATGCAGTAGTAGATATAGTTAACCTAAGTATATGCTGTACATCCACAGATTCAGATTTTGTATTAAAAAGGTCATTACTTTATGTCCATTTGTCCATCTTTCACATTGTCACAAAATGTAAAACAATCTGACATAGTTCTTGTTATCAAATGTTACTTATTAGTTTTAAAATTTCAGTGTTAATTCTAGTTCTTCATAGTTTTTGACAAAATTAACACCAAACTTTACAATACTGGGTGTATTTCACATGCTTGTTCTCTGTGTTTGTTCTTGTTCCCAGATACCACATTCATTTCTTTCCATTTTCCACAACAGTAAAATGACTATTTGCTCTTTAACAATCTTACCAAACAGGGTGTTTGTCAGCTATAGCCATTAACCCTCTGTAAACTGCTGCATTCTCCTTTTCCTCCTTGCTCAGGTCCAGAATGGTACTTGCTCAGAGTCGAGTTGACCGTGACAGATGTAAATGACAATGTCCCAGAATGGGACATGGTTCCTGCTCCCTTCCTCGCAGTGGTTTCTCCTGATGCCCCTGCAGGCTCTCTGGTCTACAAGCTCCATGCTCAGGACGGGGATGAAGGCAGCAATGGTGAAGTGGAGTATTTTCTGTCTGATGGTAGGTTGTGTTTTCTCTTTTTTTGTCTGTATCCTGTAGTTTAACATTGCATTTGTTTCTTATTTCAAACTCCTTACCATGAGTTTGGCTTGGTGAGTGAGTGAGCAACCCCATGAAAGGTAACACCATTAGGTTAATCTAAAGCCTTACCATTTCAGCACCTATGAGGTTTAAATTTAGAAAGTACACAGTGGTGTAGATTGTACACATTTGCCCTTGTCTCTTTAGAGTAACCATATTTAAACAAGTTTATATGCAAACATAAACATTAAATAAGGAACTTTCTATTTCGAACGAGTTATATTAGTGGCTCGCTTGTTTTTATACAAGTGTTTCATTGTTGGTGTGTGATACAGGGGAAATGGACATATTATGGTCAACACGTTTATCTGAATGTTTTGCGTGGCATATGTAGCCAGGCGGTAAATTTATTAAAAGGAAAAGTAAACAAACAAGTGGATAATAATTTTCTACCAAATGTCCTCTACGAGTTTCTCAAGCTGATGTATTTTGTGTTCATGCATTGTTTACTGTCTCCTAAAAATGTAAAAATGACCTGTTGCTGTTGGTAGTTTAATATTACCTTACAAACTTTGATCACAAGGTGGCAGTGTTGAGTAAGGAGTAATGGTTACTCCTCCAAAATTTTGCCAATTGAATTATGGTCTTTATTTCTATTTATGCTTGTACTGGGCTGCAGAATATAGTGTAGAATTCTAAGCCAACTGTGTTGATGGCTTGGAGATGGTGGCGGTGTGCTGCAGACTCGCGTATGCTCGTGTGCTAGTAAAGAAACGGGTTGAGTGTGCTCTTCAGGATGTTTGACATGGAGTTAAAGAAACTTCTGTGGAATCCAGAGCCCACTGCTCTATTTTGTCTGGTATTTTACCATATTTTGCCCCATACCTTTTCATATTTTGTAATAGTTTGTCCTGTATTTTGCCAAATTTTGTCCTGTATTTGGTTTATTTTCTTATTTTCTTATGAATATCTCTGCACTCTAAAATACAGAAGCTGTCACTCAAGGCAACACAGATAGCCCTCTGTTTACAAATTTGTTGTTGAAGTGTCCTGTTTGTCATTAAAGCTAAATTTCCTGGGCTATACCTAGAATCAACCTGTTTCTCTTCCTTTCAGTCCCCACAGAGACACTATGGGGGTTATTTACTAAATCACAGATTAGTGTCTGATGCACAAACACTGTGGCACCTCAATTTTTCAATTTATTGGTGTATTTTCCAACAGTGATGAATAAACAGAGCTGCTGCAGTATTGAAAAAAATACATGGATGCTTGGAGCTGGTGTCTATATTGCGCATGTGTTGATAGAGAGGGAGTGTCAAAGAAAGTCTAAGTTTGCAGCAACTCAACTTTAAACATGGTTGAAGAAATCAACAAATATATTTTAGAGCTCCAATCACACAGTCTCCTGCCTGTCAAATTATCTTTTTTTTTTGAATTACAAATCCTTTATATTCTCCTCCGGTAAGCAATGTGAGTTACAAAAATCCTCTCTCTCCTCAACCATGTCCTTAACTCCCAAGAGGTCTCAGATCACAAACAGCTGCTACGCTGATATCAAGGCTACACATTTTACACCTGCTTTCACCTGACGTAAACAACTCCCTCTGCTGCAGTGGGTGGATAAATCGGGTGCTGAGGGTAACTGTGTAAATTTCCGTTCTGTCCTCTAAAATTTTTGCGTGCCTGAACAGGAACACCTTAAAATACATATTGCATGAGACTAGATGCACAAATTCCTGCAGTGCCACATTTCTTCTCTTTCTCCAGTGCAAAACCCCCACTGTAACTCCTTTGTAAATATGAACATGCGTAGTTTTAATGTTTAGTGCCAAAAAATGAGCCAATAAAACTTTAGTAAATATCCCCTTAAGCATTCAATATGCATAGTTATTTACTGGTACACAGTAATGAATTTCTTTTTTCTTCCATGTAATGATTTCTTCTGCCCATTTTGGAACCTGTTAAACTATTGTTGATAAAGGGTCAGTCTTTAAATTTTGACAGTGAATGAATTGACAACAGACATTGCGAGGGAAAAAAAAAAGATGAGTCTAGACTAAACTTTTCATTGTTTTGAATTGTTTCATCCAATAAGGTTTTAATCACATCTCTCACAGCAAACATTTGATTTAGTTATTTTGGGGATGCAGGACTGTGTGATATTGTGTGTATATAGAAATCAATTCACAGAGCCAAAGACAATAACTTTTGTAAATGGAATGCAGTTTCAATGGAAATTTTATCATCCCGTTACTGTTGCATACATGCCATGAATTTTAACATCCCAGTCCCAGCCTCTATGCTCTTTGCATTTCACATCTCAACAACTCAGAAAACCGAGTGTCCAGTCATATTAATCACTTCACTGACGCATGCCCAGCATGGATTTTCATATTTTTGACAGGCCACAGGATTTACACAGGCCCTTGGCATTGTAGTCCTTTGCATTTGTTGAGTCTGAGCTGTCACAGAGAGAGGCTTTGATGAGAAAGTGTTGGAAATGTGTGATCAAAACTCTAGTCAGCATGCACACTGTGTTGCTTTTATTTACAGGTGGTGATGGTCGTTTTGAAGTGGACAGGAAGAGTGGTCAGGTACGAACCACTGGCCTTCCCCTGCAGCAGGACAGGGAGTACTTGCTGACAGTAGTGGCTGGGCCCCTGGCCGGCGGCAGCCCTCCTGCCGTCATTTCTGTAGTGGCTGGATCCCGACCACCACAGTTCACAAACGCTTCCTTTACCATTGCCATACCTGAAAACACCCCCGAAGGACAGCCGTAAGTTGACACATATACACAGATAAATAAAAACAAACAAAAAGGTCTGGTCCCAGTCTTGGGATCATCTCCAAAGTGCATATGTTTGGCTTTTAACACAAAATTTGAACACAAAATATTTATTTATTTTTTAAAACATGAATTTGCTCACAAGACACTCACATGAAAGAGTTTGTGCACTTCAAGGGCTTTCTGTCTGTGGAGTACCAGAGACACGATGCATGAAAAAGAGAGGAAAGAGATGACAAATGCACATATTCTTCACACACTGTCTTCTACTGCAGACATGATTGATATCCATTCAGATGAGCAATATTTTTTACATTGCTTGTGTTTGAATTTATAGACGTCTCATGTGCACACACTTTTGTTTTTGTTGCTGCTAAATTGATTTCTGTCCCATAAGCATGAAACCCTTAGCCTTGGGCATGTATTATGCAGTATCCAGTATTTGAGCAAAAGCATTGCCTTCAAGTATTGATTTACACACACACACACACACACACACACACACACACACACACATTGTGAAACTTGAATTAGGAATGCAGGGATGGATTTTCACAGCCTTTGCAGTATTCATAAGAGATCATTGTGTATTAGTGTGATACGTGTTAAACTATGTATGTCACACATACAGTACAAATGCCTGGATCTTTATACACACACATGCACTCACACGTACACAAACCCAGGTCAAATCAAAGTGGTACAGTTATGACCAGGGTCCTTGATTTGGTCTCATTCCTCTCCTCTAGCTTTTTTACTATAACTGACACATTTGTCAAACCAGTAAAGTGGTTATTCCAGTTTGTGGTTTACTCTGATTTCATCAGGGAAATTATGTAAACATAACACAGCATATCTAATATATAACAAGCGCCAAGTCATTTCAGTATTTTAAGGCTGTATTCCACCATCTCTATGTCCTCAGTGTTCTCATTGCTGCTGTGGTGGATGCCATACATAAATGTACTTGACTGTACTGTGTTCTTCTCTAGTCTCCACTTGCTCTTACATACTTCAGTCTACTCTCTTCTGATCTGCTCCTCTTCCACTCTGCTTGTCTTTCAGGTGCTCCACGGAGGCCTTTTGCACTATTTCACTCAATTATTGATTATTAGTGGGGTTGTAACAAGATGATCTGATCAGGTTCCCATAGTGGAGAAAAGGCCTATCAGAAATTTTATCTACACTGCCCTTACATAGGAGGATGTTCTGGCATTTATTTGACCATGTAAATATTGTATATACTTTGTGTGTGTCTACCCCACACTGTGCTTACATTCAGTCAATGGTTTACTTTCTCCCCATGTCTCCCCAGCTTCCTGGTCACACTTGCTGTGTCCTTCCAGAAGAAACCAATCAGCTACAGCCTCCTCATCAATCCCAGCAGTCTCTTCTCCATCTCATCAGAGACTGGTGAAATCAGTCTGACCCGCCCCATTGACTACGAGAGTGACCAGCATCGCTACCTGCTGTTGGTGCGAGCCAGTGAGGGCCTGGACAGCATGAGCAGTGCAGCAGAGGTGTGTGTGTGTGTGTGTGTGTGTGTGTGCGCTATGAATTTCAAGTCACATTTTAACTGTCAAATTCAAAGACTGGAGGGTCTTCACAACTGAAAATTTGTTGACATGACAAGGTTGCCTCATCGTCTTATACTGTTTACACAATACTGCAAGCAATAACAGACAAGTCTTATATGAGCAAGTCTTCTACCAATGTTGTTTACTTGTTCTTCAAGCAGCACAGCTCACTTTGATCCACTGCATTTCAAACTACTGTCACTACTTCTTGGATAGAATTGTAGACCCAGTGACAGGTAGCTGGAAGAAAGTTGTTGAATTGTGGCATGTAGTGGTGGTTATGACAGAGTATCATGCAGACTGCTCTGGAACATCCTTGAGCTCAACACACATTTTGGCTGCTATTGATTTACAGTTGCTTAAGGGATTGTTCCAGATGTGAATGTTGCAGTTAAAATGATGGTCTGGTAGGGCCTCCTAATTGGACTCACTTTTGGTATGTTCTGATTCATGGCTATTTATTGTAAGAATTTTGCACCTGGAAGACAAATGTACATTTCTGCTTTAGTCTAAAAGTATGAACATTGTCTTCAGTCAAATACAAATAGATTTGTCTGGCTGGAGTGACTGCTTTGAGATTCCCAATGACTTCCTCATGTTGCAAGGAAGAGAGAGAGAACAGTAGCTGACTGCTGCAGGCATTGATGCATCTGGTCTGGTTTCCATCATTACTCTGGCCTCTGGCTAAAGCATGTCCCCCTGAACCGATCTGTCCTCAGTTGTTCCACTCTGGGCCTCTGTGAGCTGTGGGGTACCAAGAGCCTGTGTGTGGAGAGATAGTGACACAGAGTAAAGTGGGGACATGAGAAGAGGACTGCTAGATTCAGTGGTGAAAAAGAAAGACAGATGGAAAGAATAAAAAGGAAAGAAAGGAATTGGTATGCACCCGTGTCTGTCCACACACTGTCTACCCTAGGCAGCCAGCCACCTCAGCCCTGTGCCTGCTCTCTAGAGCCACGGTTAGCTTTTTAAACTTCCACACATACAATCTCTTGAATGCTGAAAAAGCCAGCACCCCTGCCCCCACAGCCGATACTCTGTCTGTGCACCACCAGATAAAAACTCTGCACTGTTTTGCATTCCAAAAGAGTAAAATTGTCTCAATGAATACTTCTGATATGGTACTTTACTAGAAAAAACTAGAGGTAATCAGTTAAAGGGTTCACTGGTCAGTACTGAGTGTGTTGTTTTCTGTATCAGCAGTGGAATAATGGTGTAGGAGTGTAGATGTAGGCTTATCTGGTTGACAGAGTCAACATTTTACAGATGCTCTGTGCTTTATTGCCCCTATAGTTGCTTTTTGCTGCCTCCTGAGCAGAATTTCAACATCAGTCATAGTATAACATTGGAACAATTGAGAAGATAATGGAGGCCTGAATGGCTACAATACTTAAGTGGTTTATTGATATAGCGTATGGTTGTGGCAAGGCAGGATACACACTTTCCATTCAACTGTTTAAATATCATACTATTTACATCCCCACTGTCTTACTAAAAATAATCAGTGTAGTACATAATGTACATCCAAATCATCCAAGCATACCAAATACTTTAATCAGTACTAGACATATTAACAGTTCCATGCTAACATTTCAGAATATGTTTGTCAGTTACAGTATACTTTGGGTTGATGGTTTTACACTTGGCATATCCACAGTGGTGAAAATTAGATAAATCAATGATGGAAACAAAATTCAGATTCTAAATTATATTTCAGTTTTGTTTAGTTTTTACATGGAAGAGTGTGTTCTTCCACAGAACTATTTTCGTGTCACTGGGTATCACTTATGTTTTTTAATTTCCAGAGAAATTGATAAAAGGGAAAAAAGGAGCCATGACCACAGTATAGTGCAGTATATTCTACTGTATATCAGCACATGCTAACAACAATGTTGCATGTGCCCACCTGATGACCCTGTAGACTTGCCTTCACTCTGACACCCCCACAGAATTTGTATTGGCATTGCAGAAAATAGAGTTTTAGATTCAGAGGGGTTGTTACAGGTGTATTTTTCTCTTGATTGGTAATCTTGGTAGAACAGTGTCAGTGGTTGGACAGTTGTGTGGGCCTGGCTCTCAGATGTGATTGCCTACCAAGCCACCTAGACCAGCCACCATATAACCTGAGCAAATCACCCAAAGTATGTGTATTTTAGGTTAGGTTCGGGTTGGTAAGTGGTGTGGCTTGTTATGGGACCCTCAAGATTTATGACAGTGTGATGTGATACCCTATTTTTGGGGCCAAATAATGAGTAACCATCACTTAACTTGAATACTGAGCTTCCATAGGAATGCTCAGCCATTCTTTGGCACATTTACAGTATTTTGTGTATTATCAACTGTACAGTATAATCAGTGATGGGGTTGGAGAGGACTGTGGTGTTATCATTGGATGCGCTAGATTACAGTAAATCCTGAAATATACTGTGGATTATTGATGTAAGAATAGAAAATGTATGAGACAGCAGCGTAGTAATGCCCCACCACAATTCTTTTGATGTATTCTATAAATTGAAGTATAATAAAAGAAAGCTGCATGCTTAAAATTGCAATAGACTTACTGAAATTGCTTAGTATTTTAGAAAAGAAACTTCCTCTGGATAAAATAAACTGTGCTGTCAGTCTTGGAGCTTGGAAGTGATGCCACAGTGACCCCTTCCACAGCTAAGACGAGAACATGCAACAGTCAGCATCTTGCAGTGGTGCATTCACATGGAGAGAAAACACAGCATGGCAAAGGGCTGTTGTGCAATAAACTGCACAAACAGATTCAGAAAGTACTGATTTTATGGACTGATAAAGACTAAGGAGAAGAAGAGCAGCATTAAGTGTTACTTTCAATGGGACGGTGTAAGATGAACTAACCAAGCACATGGTTTTCTGAATATTGCTGTTCATGCAATCAAAATATTTTGACAAACTGTTCATCCCTATGAATGCAACTGATTCGGTGAATACCCCAAATCATACGACCCACATATGCCGTTAGTCCCTTCCCTCTCCTACGACCCATAGGAGCATCTTCTGGCACTGTAGTGCCACTACAGTGCCAGGCGGATTTGCAAGAAGTCCGTCAATATTAACGACAACATATGTCACAAGCTTAATAGACTTTTGGTTTAATGGAAAGAGCCATAAACATGACAGCAAGTGTAGCACAACTCTGGCATCATGGAAACTACCATAAACATGCTGTTACAATTCTGATACTGTTTTACTACATGTTGTCACATTTTTGTTAGGTTTAGGAACAAACTACTTGTTTAAGTTTAGGAATAAAAACTACTAGAAAAACGCATATAACACGCTGAATTCCAACCCCACTTGCTTTGGGGAATGTTCTGTGTTTTTGTATACCAGCCATCCACCCCAACCTCCTCCTACTAGTGACATTCTTACTCTATATATTGCATTCGCCTAACTTAGTGCTTTACTTATGTCATAATTACCACAGTTGCTAGAGATCTCCAAACCTATAATTATAGGTACACTACCCGTTCTCCATCCATAAGCACATGACTGTAAATATGACCCTCTAGTTAAAATTCCTTGTCTGCCTTTGTATGGAAAGCTATACAAAGGTCCATGATAGTGAACAGTACCATAGAATTGTATAAACTATGAAACCTAACTTAACTTGATGATATTTATTTCTCTGGAGTAATGTCTCGCAGTGCGGCAGCTGTCCCAAGCAGTTCTCGCTCTATTTGTTTTTTATTTCAAGTTTTCTAGGTTTTCTGTGTTGCTTTTTGTGCTATGTCGCTTTCCCGTAAACTTTTGGGAGTTGGGCTACCAGGAATACAAGTTTTATTGCGTTTGCATTATGTTTTTATACTTTTTACGATGCTTTGAGTCTACCTGGGGAGGACCCTGTTTGCCAACAGTCGGCCATCAATGCCAGCAATCCTTCCGAGCTCCTTGTGGTGAGCTGCTGAGGATTTTCCACGGGGATGCGACAGGAGAGGTGGGACTGTGGGGCTGGAGTGAGGCGCTGGGGAAGGAAACGGAGATATGGGCCATGTTCGTCATCGGTCCGCTCCCCTCCAAGATGAATGGAGGAGCTAGAAGAGCGGCCCTCCGTGCTTCACCGAGAGTCCTGGATCTGTGGTCTGTGGTGATGGTTCTTCACAAATCCCCAGGCCGGCTATGCTGCTATGTGCATGCGCACGCAAAGCACCGTGTCTCGGTGGTGGACTCAGGGCAGGCCCAAATCCGCATCTTGAGGACATTAAACCATGCACCCCCGCCCGCCACCCTTCCACACAAAAAGCAATAAAACTCTGGACCTACTGTAGGCTAATGCCTGTTGTTTAGTCTCTACTGCTGTTCCTGATTCTCTCCAGTGCTGCTTTGCCCTGTTTTTAGGTGCCTTTGATTTGCTTATTTGTGCTGTGTAAAAAGTAACGTTCTGATGACACTACTTTAATAATCCTTGTGTGTATCAGTCCTAATGCTTTGTTGCCTTATGTAACTTTTTATTTTAAGACTAAGTGTTCTTTGTTACTACATACTTGCATACGCATGCGCCGCGCGGAGTGGCAGCAAGTTACAGCAGCTGTGTCCTCGTTGTGTTCTTTTCCGTGTTTTTATGAAGTCCTGTTCTTATGTTTCTGTTCTTATGGTGTTATGTTGGTTGTTCTCTATTGCTGCTGTAACACAGAAATTTCCCTGCTGTGGGATCAATAAAGTACCTACTCTACTCTACTCTACTTTGGTACGTAGGGACTGAAGATTTACTTGCCCGGACTTGTGACTTGTGAGCTGTTCTGTTCCAAAGACTGTAGACTGACTCTTCTAAGCCTCAACTAAAAGTCGGACTTTAGGCATTTTCTATTATGGCACTTTGGCTAGTATTTGTTTCTGCACATGCTATATTTTTGAAATTGTCAGGACAGTTAGTATTGTTAAAATAATGTGATATTAGGTCTATGGGATTTATTTACTGCTAGTTACAGCTGTTATGAGCCCTTATAGGGAACCTTATGCAAAATACAGGTGAGCCCTCCAGTGTCTTATGGTCTCAATTAAAAACTGATCTTAGCATCATTGCATTTGATGCATGCCACTTATAAGCATCAATCTTTCCACTCTTGCACTCTCTCCCCTGGCATCTGTCCTCAGGGAGCCTCATTTCACATAAAACCCACCCTCCCATCTAGAAACAACAAATGGCAACCTGTGTTCATGCCAAAATGTGATTTTTTTTTTCCTCATGGCACTTTAGTTATATGCATTATGTTTGATTTTAGACAAAAATGTAGCTGTCCTGAGATTGGAAATGCACACCATGCATGCAATAACAGTGGCTGACAGCTCAGCTGCTTAATTTATCCTTAGGAAGGTGTCCGTATGCCAAACAATCAGAATTGTTTTTTGTAAACAGTTTATGTTCATCTGGTAAGGAGTTTTTTTTTTTTTCCTCATTCTAATCCTAAAGTTTACTATTGAATTATTAATAATATTATTTGCTTTTATTATGCTTTTCAGAAATCTGTCTCTGCCAAAACAGCAGAGAGGTGGTATTTGTGTGCACTGGAATCACAGAGCATGACTTTAATTTGCAGGTAGTTTTCAAGTTTCTCCCTCCAGAAGTGATAGCTCATTGGCACCATTAGTTACTTAACCAGCCTGAGACTTGCCTGCAGCTGCATTGAGTGAGTGTGTGTGCACACGCGTTAAGCTCATCTTGCTTTATTATGGATGACTTCTCCTCTCATCTTATTCAATCTTGCTTTTCCTCAGCCTTGTAAGCACAAATATTGTACCTTCATATATCTTTCAGAACCTTTGCCATTTCTGGTTGTACTGGCACATAGGCTCGCTCACACACACACACACACACACACACACACACACACACGTCTTTATGCCTTTGTGTGGCCCATGTTCTGTGACTTCTTTGTGAGGGCCACCACTTCTACTATAGCTACAATGGTGCAAACATGATAAATGCTGTTATAAACACCAGTAATATGAATATTTGGCTGGATAAACTCAAAATAAAAAAAATCTTTTTTCTTCTGCGTGTGAGGACCCGGAGCAGATTTGGTGAACTGGACCTTCTGTCACAAAGCACCAAAACAATGCATGTTATATCACCAGATTTTAGCAGATCTTATCTAGCAGAGATAAGAGCCCGGAGATGTGTGGTTCTCCATGGGTGAAGCAGAGTGCAGCATCGCCTGTTTGGGACTTAGAACAATTTATGACCTTTGGTCCTGGTACTCAGTATTGGGGCTTAGAAACATTTCTGTTCCCACACAGTGTAATAGCAGAGGCATGAAACTCCATTTGGCGTACCAGGGGCACGAAGTTGTGGTCGGGCGGTTTTGAATTGTTTAGCCCGGGGGGAGGGGGGGTGCTTAGGTGTGGGTACACAGGTTCAACCGGTGCGCTGGGTGTCTGGAGCTCTGGTTCACCAGGGGAGCTAGCCGGTTCCTTTCCCCCACTATGGAGCTCCATTCCCGGAGCCCCTGGGGCTTTGGTTCAGACTATTTATATGTAAATATAATGTATAGTCCACGTAGGTTCAGGTCAACAGCTTTTTTTTTTGTGTCAGATTTCTTTTAGTAAGAATCTAAAAAAGGGTCAATTTGACCTGGCTGCAACACAAGGGTTAAATTTGATTGCATTTACATCTATTAAAAAATGTATTATAAAAATGGTATATAGTATGCATCTCTGCATTTAAAACTGGGTAGTTTTGCAGACATCTAAACTTTAGGTTTTTTTCAATTTTACATGTCACTTGCTAAGTTAGTCTGAGAACTGAGCAGTACCTGTTTTCTCTGTCCTTTTGAGCTTGTGTGATGGTCCTGTAGCTGAGGCCTGTTGAGTCAGCATGTGTGATTCTTCTGCAGCAGAAGAACACGTCACCTCATTATTAACTACGAATCATTGTCTTATCAGATAATGCAATATTTCATTCCACAATGCTCCTCGCATGACCCAAAAAATGTTCATATTGTCTGAAACTTGAGATGATTCAGATGCCATCTCTGACCTCTTGCGTTTGGAGAACCCTTAAAGAGAAGAAGTAACCAGGATGAACTTTTTAGTTACTTTCTGTCATTTATAGACAGGAAAGAAAGCTGATATTCAAGGTAACAGCTCTGACGGCTTAATACCATAGGAGTCTTAAGCTGGTTCCAAAGACTTTTCATTGAAGACTTCTGTGTCACTTTCACTGACTTGAGACTTCTGTACAGCTCTAACTTCAGAAGACAAACCACCTGTTTTGATAAAAATATTGTGAACTTATCGTATTTCACATAGTAAAGTGGCGAATAGAAAAAACCAAGCATTTTTAAATATAAATTGAATTCTATTATGAAATCTATTTTCTAC
>NW_018127953.1:598921-624166 GCF_001952655.1 Monopterus albus
CCGTTACAAATAAAGCATACATCAGCTTTATTTTCCTGCATAAAGTTGGCATATCTTCAAAGACAATTTAAATAGCTTTAACTTGTGAGCCTCTATTTAAAGAAATAACTCAAAGCAAACATTAGCTTAATAACTTCACAAACACTAACGCTGGAGAATGAGCCAGAGGACTAAACCAGAATTTAGTTTCAAACCAAAACAACTAACTAGTTTCATAAATCTTACTAGTACAATTTGCACTTTTTTTTCATCATCTAATTCAGCTTTAACAGTTCTCTCCTCGTCGTATCTCTCAGCACACCGATTGTGGTGCTACCACAGTCTCCGCAGTGTTGAGGCATGCATTTAATGCAACATTAGTTGAAGGTGAGACTCAAGCTCCAGGTGTTTGATATTGTTTGATTCCCACCCACTTCTAAGCTGCCCTGTCTGTGCCCTTTTAGAGACACAGGCAGTATTGCATGAATTCAGCGTTAAGCAGTATTTAATCAGAGCATGATACTTTATTTTATTGCATTTTTGCATGCATATGATCAAATAAATGTAGATAATGGCCACTCACAAAAGTTCCCAGCCTTAGTTAATTCGAAAACTGGATTGCGTTTCTTTCCTGTAAATCAAATTTTGACTGCACCACCGGATAGGGGGCAAAAGAGCACAAGCTGGCACACATTTTTCTGACTTTACTCTCTTTATGTGGACATCTTCTGAAACTTAGATTATTCTTTAGGATAAAAGGAGCCTATCCTAGCATTTTCCTTGTGTGGACCACCCAAAAGGTCCACACAAGAAGAAATGTCCACACAAGAAAGGTGTTCCGTCAGGGTTTGGTTCGCACAAGTATATAAAGACAAGCCCACAATGACTGACAGTCACTAGTAAACACACACAACTCACCTCAGGGAGTTTACATGGTCAGATTTTTTTTTGTTGTCTGTTGTTGATATTTGCTGAAGGATTAACTGATATTACAGAATTTTATTTTACCTGCTAGGACTTAATACCAGCGGTATTTACCCACCACTCACTGTGTGTGTCTGTGCATGTGGGTGATCTGTAGTGTTTTGTGCATACCGCTGTGATTATATGGAAGAAAAAAAATGGGGGCTGGAATGGCTCACCTGCCAGCCCATTCCTCCTGAATGCTGTAAGCAGGCAGTCAAACATGTGGTAGAAGAGGCTGCATTTGCCTTTATGTCCCTAAGGAACTGAACAGCCCTACGGTGTCTCATGCACACACATTCCAACATGCTCACACCACACAAATTCATTTTTGCACCCTGGCCCACTCATTTGTTAGCTCAGGGCTTCTGAAAAAGTGCACAAGAGTGCATTCTCCACTAACCTAGTGAAGGGAGCACAGTGCCTACTCTGCAGCAGCTCCTTCACTGAAGAGGGGACCAGGGTCAGGACATGTCTTTGGAGGAGGTTGGTAAAGGATAGGGTCAATTTGGGTTACTTGCAGATAAAAACAACTCCGGACCGAAAGAATTCCAGACTGTGCCTGAGATAGTAATCCCAGATTTAAAACACCAGCCCAGTGAGACTTTTAATCTCTAGCATTTCCAGTCGTAATTGCCTGGACAGTTTTGGCACAGGTAGATATAATAACAGCATTACTTGAATATGTTTGATATCAGAAATACAGAGACTCTATACTCTATACTTTTTTCTTGTCGTGGCTAGAATGTGATACAGACTAAATTCATTCAGATAAATCATCCCAATTTAAGTAATAATTTAATATTACAATTATTCTGAACAGACTAGTAGTTAAATAGGTAATCTGGTAGTTGGGGAACAAAGAACAGAATCACTCCTCCTGCAATGGAATAGATACAGTGTTAAATAAGAAGATTGTCACAGAGTCAGTCAGTCTTGGTGAGGGGTCCAGTCAGAGTTCCCTACCCAGGCCTGGGTCCCAAAGTGCACACGGTACTGTCACGGTAGCATTCTCATTCCTCTACACCCTTCAGCCTCACTGTTTTATCCACAGCTTTTCTTAGGCTGTTACATCAATTTCCGAACTTAGCTTCCTGTCTCCAATTTTAGGAGACAACACCTTGAGATGTACCCAAAAACAGGAAACATCTTGGCCAAATTATATAAGCTCATTGTTCAGCTTACATGAACTTAAAAGTGAACCCAGAAACACTACCCATTACATAATCCATATTAACATGTAACTTAAACCACTACATTCTGAAGTGAAATGCTCCAAATGAATGTTGACATAATTTCACTTTTCTATAATGCAGTTTCCCACTGTAATCTTGTAGAATCCTGAGGTAAACCAAGACTTTGTTTCACATTTATTCATGAAGTGAACTGTGGAATAATAACACCACGTCAATAGATACATATGACTTTATGGCACTCAGTTCATTTGATGGCTATATGTGGCAGGGATTTGTGTTTTTAAGTGTCACTTAATCTCACCCTCTCTTAGGTCCGAGTTATTATTGTCGATGAAAACGATTGTATCCCAGAGTTCCTCCAGTCCATTTACACCAAGGATGGTGTACCAGAAACTGTGACGACAGCAACCTCCCTGCTGCAAGGTGAGGCATTCTCACAAATCTCAAAAGACTCTTTTTGTGTCCAGTCATTATTAGTTGTCTACAACAACACTGAGTGCACATTTATTTTTCTATTATACTGCACATAAATAAACACATACATACATTTTTGATAGTTACTGTGCATATAAGAGGAACTGGAGATGCACTTTGCTGTTTTTCTAACACTAGTAAACAAAATATAACTTTTGTTATTTTACTATTTAACATCATTAATGAACAATCCCCCCAATGGTGAGTGTAACTGCAACAGTGATGTGTGTTTTTTTTTATTAATTTATTTTTTTTTATCAAACATCAAAATGGGGATGAGATTTTTATGTATTTATTAGGTGGTTGTAAAATCAAAGGCTTCATCAGAGAAATTACGTATTTTACTTTATGAGTCACTGGAAATAAAGTGTAACAGTGGGGTAATGTGAATATGTGAATATCTGAGAAACCCTGCTGGAGTGGCTTCCCAACTGAATACATGTGTGTGTGCTTTTTTAACATTCATGTGTTTTGACCAGTCAGAAAACTGAGTAGGTGTTTGTTAGCACTGGCAGCCATGAAATTACTGACGCTTCTATCAGTGCAGCAGCTCTAGCATCTCCTTTCATGTAAATGGTCCAATTTCCACATGGACATTGCTTAAGTTTCATTTAATGTGAGGAACTGTTGTGGGTACAACTTGTTACAGTTTGATCTGTCATGGTGTGACATAACACTGAGAAGCAGTTTTTAAGTGCTAACAGACTGCCAACAAAACTGACAGCAAAGCATTTCACTCAGCATAAAGACTGCCCAGGTAGCCGGCGTTCTCCATTTAAAATAAAATTGATATTTTATAAAGTATAATTTGTGTAAAATGCATCACTAGTAAAACATTTCTTCTCAACAAGCAGCTCAGGGCCATTCAGTTTCCAGCTCTAAACTAAGTAATACTTAAAATTGAGTAAACAGATCTATTTACTCCAGGCTAAAAATGGAAACACCAACAGAGCTGCAAATGAGTACTGACAAGAACAAAATGCAGAGAAATAAAACACCTCATGCAGTACATAAATTATTAATGACTGCACTTTAGACACCCTACTGGAAGTTCTCATTAGCATCGGCTGCAGGTGGAAAACCTTTGGGTTGGATTCACATTATGAAGCTTTGTTGATCATACACTTGCTGTGTTCTTGCTTACTGTATGTGTGCCCTGATCACTGCGCTCACAACTGGGGTTTTCACCATTATTCAAACAGGACATTTGATAATGTGATAAATTACTTACATGCACAGAATTACAGAGATAGAATTAATAGAACAATTCTTTACACAAGATGGCTGCAATAACAATATTGATCCATAAGTTTTTGTTGTTCTTTAATTAGAGCAGTGCGTTGCTCAATATTGTTCCTTCTCATGTTGCTGCCAGCTGGGAGTTTAATTTCCACTGATGCTGATTTCAAATTGTTTAAACAGGGCACATATATTGGCATAACACAGTGTCAAAGTTTGTGGTATAGTTTGGCCGCAAATGCAAATTATATTCTGAGGCAAAAGGTTAAAGAAAAAAATTTGATATGTCACACAGATGTGTTAAGGCAGCCTTCTGGATAGGTGAAACTGTGACTCTAAGAGGAATAATTCACAATAAAACATGTTCTTAAATGCAAACCTAACAAATATATAGGCAAACTGAAGTTTCCAATTATATTCCATTAAGAATACATACGTATGGGTCATTTTGACCCATCTTGCGCATTAACAGGGTACTGATACCAAAATGTTTTATTCAAATATAAAATTGATTGTTTGTAGTGTTAAACTTTTTTTTTAACTCTCTGATGCGTAAGACGGGTCAAAAGTGTCCCAAGTGAATGAATGTTTAACAAGTGATGCATGTTATCACTCAATATTTAATGAACTCCTCAAGCAGAATGTTTTTTAATGATCATTCTACTTAGCGT
The DNA here is from genome assembly GCF_001952655.1 of Monopterus albus. Lineage (NCBI taxonomy): Eukaryota > Metazoa > Chordata > Actinopteri > Synbranchiformes > Synbranchidae > Monopterus > Monopterus albus. Next base: position 603,444 of record NW_018127953.1, read on the forward strand.
TTGCTAAATCATCATTGGGATACCAGAGTAAACAATAAAAAATGCTAGTGAATGAGGGAGGAAGTAAATGAGAGAAAGAGGAACCGAGCTATATGGTGTAGGAGGCATAGCATGCGCTCAGCTGGCGGCCATCAACAGGTGCACTAGGGAGGCGAGAAGATTCCCCCTGCTGTGCTGCTGTGTGTGCCCACCCATGTCCCATGTGCATGTGTGTGTTGTGCATTTGGTTGGGGAGAAGGTTGTCCATCTTTTGTGATCTATCTTTGGTTTAAAGGGAAAAAAAAATGTAAAAATGTCATATTAAAATGTATATGAGTAGCTCCCAAAATTAAAAGTTTGTTTCATGAAGAAACTGTATCTGTTAATCATGATAATTTGCAGATAGTGAGGTGGAAAATTGCTGAAGATGCACCTCTGCCAAATATTTTGTTGTATTTTGTCAGAAATCCTTAAAACAAACATGCATAAACATATATTAGAATAAATAGTCCAGTTCTGACTGCACTTAAAACAGCACAGCCCAAACTAAGGGACTGGAGAAATATTTTATTACCTTACTTATTATAAAGGGTTAAAAGGTATCTTATGTAATTAAATGAGCAGGGAAAACAGGCATCCAACACTGTTTTGTAAAATCGTGTGCTTATAATCCCATAATCAGTTAAATTGTGAGAGTGGACAAATTTTTACTTTGCCAAGTTGGAAAAAAATTGCCAAGTTCCAAGCAAGCCAATTATCTTGCTTTCCTTAGAGATCTGAGGCTCCTGCAGTTTCCATACTCAGTACAAGATCATTATATGCCAGAAAGACATGGAAGATGGAGTCAGAAATCTACTGTGCCCACATGTAATGATGCCAGCACTACAATGCTGATTCAAGATTACAGAAGGACCTACTGATAATTAAATGCTCAAATGGTGCTTTGAAGAATATAGATCTGTACTTAGTAAATTAAATATTGACTCATATGTGACATGTGTTTGGCCACTGTGTGGGCCTGGACTCCATGCAGACACTAGTACTGCATTGCTATTGGATGAGAGGTTGCTGCAAAACAGCTGCAATTCAGAAAGGTGACTCTCCTTGTAACACATATTCACTGTATCAAGCTTGCAAGGCTGGCATTAAAAAAGGAAAAAAAAACACTGCTGATAAAAAATACAGTTTCAGTTGTTTGCTTTTTCTCCTGTAAAAAAAGGCAATATGACATTATACATATAGACAAGCTATTTGTACAGCTGTAAAATAATGCACGTGGCAATTTAGGAATGAAATATCCATTTTGCTCACAGTGTTGATATTTTCTTTTCTCCTGTCTTTTGGGAAAATTCCAGCATATCTACAAGCAGCTGAAAAGCCACTGACTGAATAATATAGTTCTGGGAATTTACTGACATAAGCTTTCACACTCTGCAATTTCCTCTATGTTTCAAGCTGTTTATATTCTTTCAGAGTTCAGTGCAGATGTTTCACAAATCAATGAGCGTGAAAGAGAGTGGTAGCCATTTTTATCAAGAATGTATAAGGTAAACACTGAAATGTGAGTAAACTGTTCACAGCATGCTCCTGCTTACCAGCTGAGCAGTTATTCCAAAAGGTGCCAACACAAGGAAAGAAGCTAAAGATCTAGTACTGTTGCATCCAGCTTCCTTTGGTTCTTGTAGTGCTTACTGAGATGTAGTTTAGTTACACTGTTGTCTTTTAGTTTTAGTCCATTTGGTCTTCACTTTGACTTATTACAAGTGAATAAAACATACATTAACTTTTTGTCTGACAGTTTTGGTGGCTAGCATCCTACATAAACATTTTCCACACTAAATGGACTGAACCAAATTGGCAGAAGCACAAGAGCCCAAACCAGGTTACAGGTTAAATATAAACACATCCTCACTGTCACACGGGTGTCCTGGACCCCTCCACCTCCTGACAATCAGACTCTACTCCACTCACCTGCTTCAGACCTGCCTCGCCTACATGTCTGTTCTTCCAGCCTCGAACACTGATTGCAACCATTTTCACCTGTGGCTAATTCAGAGCTTATGTTATTAACACCCACGCTGGTTGTTACTCAGTTGTGTGCAGTTATTAGTGTCAGCCTGTGGTTTTCAGTTCTTTAGAGTTCTACCGAGTAGTTTTGTTTTTTTTTAACCTCGCCTTGAGCGCTTGCGTCACACAGAGTGTTGATAGTGTTCCAATTAATAATAATGAGATCCTCTTCTCTGTTCCAGTTCAACTTCTCAAACATGTTCAGCTTCTGAAAACAGTTGTTTTTTTAAGTGTTGGTTCAGACTGATGAAAAACTGGCCACAGTCCACGAATATTGTACAGTAGTTAATACTTCAACACTCCAGTTTAACATACATTCCACATACAGTAAAAATTGAGTCATGATGAAATAATGAAATAAAACCAGTCATGTGTCAATAAACCCTGATAAAGTTTATAAAGCTTCTTTTAATAAAGTGTGATGTTTATTTTTGCTGACATTTTGCTAAATATACTAATTGTAAGTGTTTTTCTACAAGGCTTTATGGCAAAAAAGAAGTAGAGTTTAATAGCTGAAGCAGTGATGTTAGGTGAACTGAGATGTTGTGTTAATGTGTGAATGTGCAGGTGAACATGTTTATTCTTGTGCATGCATGTTTGGGTGTTTGTTTATGAGTGCGTATGGGCACATGAGCCAAATGCAATGTAAGGTGAATTGGAGAATTGAGAGTTTGATGGTGAAATGTTCTTGTTAGCGGAAAATATGCTGATTCAAATCCCTGGTGTTCTTTTCAGTTTTAGCAAGGCAATCCATTTGTGCCCCAGCGAGTCCTGGCTCCTTGGCTTCCCAATGTGTAATGCAGAAATAAAAATGCTGCAAAATGATGGTCCTTTCGATGCATACTGTGAAAATAACACTTTCTCCCCTTGTGCTCCAGAATTGAACATTTAATTCAGTGGGAGCATCACTTACTTTTCGATCTTTGGTCAGAAGAGAATAGATAATCCTTTGTTCATTTACTCAAATACAAAAACTTATCTCTACTTTAATATTAATAAGAGAACAGACCACTGTTGTTTGATTAAGCTAGTGGCTTTTTTGTCTATTATTTACATTAGCATACTTTATTGGCATAAAAATATTTAAAGCAAAGACTTTTAAGTTTTTTCTAAAGAAACCCAAGTCGAAGAGAAGAGAGAATTGAAAGGAGAACACAGTAGTGGAGCATCATGTTAATAAATGGGTTTTATGAGAATACTCAACTTGCTACTGTACCTGCCGAAACAGTCACTCAAATGCTGTTGATTACAACTGGTTAGATAAAGACATTTAGAAAAAAAAAGTGCTGTTTTATTAAATGGTAATGCTAACCCTTTATTGTAATGTGCTATTGCTGAATAATTCTGGTAATTACACAAAGAGAAATAATGGATTACGGATAGATTGGAAAACTGAAAAAGAGGGCTTAATTGCTAAATTACTACACTCTGTGGCAGTCGGACAAAAGCGGGAATGTTAATGTTTTCACAGAGTTTATGTCCTAACCAAGTGTTCAGTAATCCTAATCAATTTTGTTGTATTATTTCTTATCATATAGAAGTATATACATATAAAAGCAAAAGTTTGATTCCCTCTTTCTTTTTCTGTCCTACACTTTTACTTCTAGTGTAAAGGGGTCACTGTTTTAAGTTTTAAATTTGTATACAATTGAGGTCTTTGCAGTATCTGCAGTTTTCACTGAAAGTATGAAACTAATCCTCTTTACTTTGAACAATGTCAAAAGGGAGGTAACATTCATGTCCTGAAGAAGCATCTAATATGATATTGTGCACCCCTAAAGTGGATCGCACCATTTCCACTCTCCAACACTGACCATGGGCGGAGCCAAGTGGCTGGTCTCCCCCAGTGTCTGATTGACCACCCTGGGTGCCACCCCGCCAGATTCAAAGGGCTCTATTTTCCTGCCAGCACAACTTCCACATCACCTCATTTGCAGTTCTTTTGCAGTTTTCCTCAGACACATGTCTACCTTTTGTTGGGCATTGGTGTGTTCAGTATTTTCCTGCCATGAATCAAGGCACTTATGATGAAATTTGAGGAGAGGCATAGTGAAGCCGTGTGTATGTTGATTAGGCAGTGCAATACAATTCTGGTGCTCATTTTCACCTGAAATAGTGAAAAGAACACTTGCTCCGACCACCTCTTATTGCTGTCACAGGTGTATTTGCAATTTTCCTGACCAGCGCATAGGCTGGGACACACGAGATCAGGTACACACATCTATTCTATTGACCACACCAACTTAAAACTAGAAAAGGCATTTTCGCATGTGAATGCTGATTGCTGAAGAATTGCCCTAATAGTGTTGAAATGGCTGAAGTCCACTCCTGAAACAGCTGAAGGCTGAGATGCAATGCTAAATAATTATGGAAGAAAAGTTGAAGTTGGGTTTAATTTCAACATCTAAAGAAGCTGAGAGCTTAACCTCATCACTGAAACAGTTGAAGGTATTTTGCCAAAGTGAGAAGTAGAAATAAAATTGCTTAAATTTGTAAAAGGATAGAAATATTTATTAAAATAAAGTTTAGCATTCATTTTAAATCACTGTGCTCATTTCCATGGTGTTTATCTGCAGCCTTTAATGTGGAAGTGTGACACATTACCGTACCTTTATGTGATGTTAAGTTGCAATCTTGGGCTTTCATTTTTGAAATTTGATGTATTTCCAATTATCAAATCACTTCTTGTAACTAGATGAGGGCTTTGAATTTTGAAAATCAACTGCACTTCAGTGTCTGGTAACATCATGCATATAATAAGTGGCTTTTATTTTGAAAATCTGCCTTCATGTGAACTAAAGTTACAAGCTGGGGCTTTTATTTTGAAAATCAGGCATGTTTCCAGGCCTTTATGTGAACCTACTTTACTACCCTGGGTACCATGGTAATTTTAATGTTTCTGTTTTATGTAATTAGCTCAACAGGACTCATGCTACCAAGAAGGTCAGTCCATTTATTTTTAACATTGGAAATAGTAGTGTTAGTAGAAAACAGTACAGTCAGAAGTACTTGTAATGAGGGTAGAAGTACTGAATGGGCTAGTACTGACCGGGATATTACAGGTGTGGACACATATCATGGATTACAAGACACTCAGTTAACACAGATATTGACTGACTGTGTGTCAGTTAACAGAAAGAGAGAGAGCGTGTAGAGGACAAATGGCCAATCAACAACAACAGGTGCATCTTTAAGTGAGTCAGTATTTTGAGCACAAACCAGTAGATTTCAGTAAAACATGGCTTCACAAATTGGGCAATAGAAGAAAAACTAAGTCCTGTTAAACAATTGCTTCACTCAGCGGCAGAAGGCTTCAACAAACACTGGGAGTCTATGGGAGACAAACAGTACTCTCTGGAATTTGCCACTTCATTCAACAATTTTTCATCCTTTGACAATAACAAGCTCATTTTCTGATATGTCTCAATTTTCTCTACAGTTTTATTCTATAATTTGTTTGTGAAAGCTTAAGGTTGGCAGAATAAGCGCTGAAAACAGGCTGAACAATTGTAAAAAGGCTGAAGGAGAGCGCTAGAGTGGGTGATGCCACTTTGTGATGTTTTTCAAATGTGCCACCCCTCTCTGGGTTTGTGCCCCAGCCTGGCCACCCCATCCCCAATGTTTTATATCCACCCCTGCTGTTATGGTTTGTCCCCCTCACCAGGAGGGTGAGGGAGAACTACAGTGGGACTCAAAGACTCAAGATTGCTGGCCCAGGTGCTAGTAAAAAAAAAAGGGGGTTTTATGGTGGGGAACACACACAAAGAAAAGAAACAGTCAATGAATACAGTACAAGGACAAACTAATGGCAAGAAATAAAGGTGATCAGGAGTATGAGGACGGACAGGTGAATAGACAGGCTAACCATGAGGACAGACGAACGAAAATGGAAATCCACAGCACAGGAACTGTCAACATGGATAACAAAAAATACGTCTAGCTAACCTCACAGAAAAAACATAAATAGAGATCCCCAGCACAGGAACTGTCAGCGTGGACCTATAACGCTAAACATATAACCAACGTACAAAATGCGATCCACAGCACAGGAACTGTCAGCGAGGAAAACAAAATGACGTACAAATACATACCACAAAATATATGGCTGTTACGGGGTATGCACATTACAGTAGTTAATACTCCGGCGAAGGCGGAACGTCCGCCAGAGGTACAAATAAGGTAGGAGGGTGATTACAGTGATGTGCCCCAGCTGTGCGCAACAACCCACAAGTCACTGATTACAACATGCGACACAGCTGAGGCACTGATCCTGCAAAAAGAGCAAGCAGGAGAGAGAAAGGCAGAAGAGAGGCAGGTCGCGCCGAGCGGACCTGACACCTGCTCATGACAGCAACACACAGAACTGATGGTATGTGCGACTGTGCAGCAGTCTGACTGACTTTACCTGCTGTCACTAACACCTGAAACATGACTTATTGGGACATGTGGACGATATTTTTTATCATGGCTCATGAGATGCTTTTATGTGTTATTTTGTGCATCTGCAGTATGTGTAATGTTTGTGGATTTGATGTCAGGTCAGCAGTTCTTAACCGACTGAAATGCATCTCATCAGTGTATTCAGCTCGAGCAGTCATCAACACCCTTACATGGAAACTTTCAACACAGTGACAAATAAGTTATATAACAAATTAATAATAATTGCAATTCATAATAATTAGTAACAATTCAAATATGTTCTCACAGTAGGCTTTTAATCATGACTCATGAGTTCACATATACTGTAACCACAAGCCCCCCCCCCCCCATTTTACTTTTGCATCAAGCACTTAGCACTTGATTGTTGTTCTAAGTACATATAGAAAAAGTTCACACTTCAGATCCAATGTGTTCTTCCACATTTACCAAAACCACAATCTTTCTTAACCAAAGTGCTTTTTTTTGCCTAAACCAAACCACAGACAGATTTTGTGTGACATTTGTACACTTTGTATGCCTGCTGTTCACCAGAATCATCTCCTTGTTCCTCATTTGCTGTAATTCCTTCATTAAAAAAGAGTTGTCTCTTTCAGTGGTGGAAAGTAACTAAGCACATTTACTCAAGTACCCAAGTGTATGAAGTACATAATGAGTACATATGCTTTTGTAGTGTTAAGTAAAAGTTTGAATACCAGCCTTTTTTTTTTGTAACAGAGTATTATAATACTGTAGTATTTCTAATTTACTTAAATAAAGGATCTGAGGACTTTTTCCACCACTGGCCTCTGAACATAATCTAGTTGTCAGTTACATTTATAACAAAACATATTTGTGGTTGCAGTTTAATTCACAATAAAGTTTAGTACAAGTTAGTCACTGTCATAGCTGTGGGGAATTTATGGGATCCCACTGCTGTTTAGTCACTCTAATTTCTTCTTTTCTGTTCTCCATTTCTCTGTTCCCATTAGTGTCAGCCAATGACTGCGACTCAGAAGAAAATGCAGAATTGACCTATTACACCCTGAGTCAGGACTTCACCATTTCCCTTCATGGGACCATCTTCCCTGTGGGGCCTCTGGACTATGAAAGGCCCAACCATCTGTATGAGTTTGTTGTGATGGCCATTGATAAGGGCGAGGTCCCTCGAACTGGTACAGCTACAGTACGGATTCGAATGGCTAACGTCAATGATGAGGCACCTGAGTTCTCCCAACATATGTAAGTAAGAGTCAGGCTCTCCTGATTCTCACACAGTTCTTCGATGACTAAGAGATAAAACACAATGGAATGAGGTTTTGATGGGATGCAGTAAAATTTAGGATTAGTTATATCTATAAAAGCTGCTACAATCCCTCGCTCCCCTGGCTCCATGCTGGTGAGAGTTACAGTAGTGAGCACTCCATCTAATACTGAAGCACCCAAGCTGTTACCTCCATTGTGCTGAACTCTGTACCAGTGCTTTCCAGTACAGATAAAAACATATGATTCAGCTGGGCTGCTCCATTTCAGGTGCATATATACCAGTCACACTTTTGAGCTGCTACATACAGTTGATTACCAGATGTAGTGTAGCCTCAGGAAACAGGCACAGAGTTGTACAGCTTCTTGGTTCATTCTGTTGTAGAGTAGGCCAGCACATTTCTGCTCTCAAGGAATTTATGTGGGCCCTTCACTGGGAAAGACTTTTCATTCAACGATTAGCTGATGAGACAAGTAGTTCACTGGAAGAAAGTTTTGCTTCAACCAAAAAATGCAATACATATACTAATTGCATCCTCTAAAATGTTAGGATTTAATTAAATGTAATATCTTTGGGTTTTGAAGTGTTTGTCAGAAAAAGCAAGTAATTTTCTAGAAGCCCTAAACCGGTTCTGTGAAACTGCAAAGGACATTCGGTATACCAATTGTAGGTACTGACAGATTACTTATTAGATGCAGCCCTAGTAGTTTTATCTACTGTCTGCTAAAATTATTTGAGTCTAGGAAAAAAAATATATTGTAGTGTTTTGATGGGCTCATCTTGCCTTAAGAATACAAAGATACCATCCTCTACCCGTTTGATTTTAATGTGTAAAGATACAGAACTATCGAAAGCCTAATGGATCATAATTTGTTGGCTTTAGCAGACAATGTTTTTAAACACCACTGAAAATGCACTCATCATTAGTTGAACACCGCCCCATGCGCCTGTGCGCATTTGCCAGCAGAGGGTATTCTACAGATGGCATTTGTTAACGCCACTCTCCGTTGGGGCCTCTGCTGCCGATTGCAGTTTATTGCCATTTATTCCTTAGTGAGTATGAATGGCGTTCTATATGGCAGCAAAACTGCAAATGTGCATTTGGTTACACCAGTGAAACCAGTGAAATGTGAGGAAATAACGTGTTTACTTTTTACAAATATACTTTATTAATGGATACTCCCTCTCCCATATCCCATGATTTTTAGTGTCAGTAGGGGAAAAGAAAAATAGCATAATAAACAAAAGGTCTGATTTACTGACACATTTTCACAAGTTCCTTGGCAGGAATAGATGAACATCTGTAGTTTTGTCACTGTACAGGATAACATTCATATACACATTAAGGGATAAATGGCAGTCAGGACAGGTGCACAGGTACATTGCCATTTGTGAACATGTGTATAAATGCATCTATAAAACAGAATGGTGGGGAAAAGCATTTGACTTTTGATAAGATGCAATTTCAATATGCTTAAAAATTGTGTCTCTACACTTAACAACACAACAGGTGTGTGGTAAAAATAGAAAGCAAAGGTAAAACAGAATGAAGTGAAGACTAAAGACTTTTGGACTTGGGCCTTTACTCAAACAGTCTATTATAACACCTTTCCACTTGAGCGATGATTTAAGAAAAATAGGACACAATTCATCATCTTCCTCTAACAGCCACTCTTGTTTGATGGTCAAATTGTCTTGATACGCTTTAGCATGATGGAGTGGTCGTTTTAAGTAGAAATAATGATATTTTTGTTATTTGTATAAGAGGTCATCTGTGGTGAATCAGTCACTAATGTTTCTTCTGTCTCTATTCAGAGTCAGTGCATACCTGTTTATGAGTAAAGTACATAAAATACATAGAGAGAGAGAGAGAGAGAGAGAGAGAGAGAGAGCTAGCTTGACTGAACATTGTTCATCAGTTCCCCACAGCTGCTTTCTGATTCAACTTTGCAGCTGCTGCTACCCACAATTCCACTGCTCCCCCCAGTGCCACTGTGGTGCCTGCATCTTTTAATTGGTTGATTTTCTGGCAGAGAGCTGGGCAGATTGGTGAGGCAGGGTCAATCAGCCATGTCCACCAGCACTGTCAGGAGGCCCTGAGTGCTCACTCTGTGTGTGTATGTGTGTGTGTGTGTGTGTGTGTGTGTGTGGGTGTGTGTGTGGTGGGCGGGCCCTTGTTTTTCTATACTTGTGTGGCCCAAAATCCAGGAGTTACTATGTTCTTGAGCTACTATCTTGTGGGTACTGGAGGCTGGTCTCCACAATGTAATTCCCTCAATTTTACAAAAATGATGGGGTTTAAGGTTAAAGCATGTGTCAGCTTTGGTCAGGATTAGGGTAAGTCTCCTGGAAATTAATGTAAGTCTACTGTATGTAGGAACCCAGTAATAGATGAAAACAAGAATGTGTGTTTGTGTGTGCACATGCACGTTTTGGGCTGTATTGATTTACTGTCAGTGACAGCAAAATAATCAGTCAGTTTTTCTTCTGTAGTCCTTAACCCTATTCTGCAGCTGCCCCAAAAACAGCACTGGACAATCAATGGATGTATCATACAGACACACACACACACACACACACACAGCGTCAGAGTCATCCATGCAGCCACCCACGTGCATGCTTATGCAGGTGTATTTATATGAACATGCACATGAGGACAGAAATGAACAAAACACAACTGCTATAATGTATATTGGAGGAAACAAATACAGCAGAGACAGTTTGGGAAGATAACATTTACATTTACAAAGATAAAAGTCACTTATTTTCCTGTAGATGCTGTATTTTCCGGTGTGAGGGGACAGACTGTGTACTGTATTTATGTACTGAGTCAATGCATGTGATGGCCAGAGAGGAAAAGAAACAGAGGTAATTAAATACATCATTATCCAGGCAGAAAATCTAGCAAATTTGTATCAATTCTTGCAGTTGGAAGCATATGAAAATGAGTATCCATATGTGAGAGTGAGTGTGTTTGCATGTGTGTGGTTTACCAGTTCAGGATGACTGTAGGCTGCAAGTCTAAAAATTACACCGAGCAGTGTTATTTTGAAGTTAGTGTCATTGCCACTTTCTTTTGACTATCAGTGCAAGAAAGAAAGCAATGAGATAAAATAAATTGTTTTTTCATGCATCCACAAGTTCTCTTAGAACTATCGCTTCAATGCATTCTTAGTGACAGAATGGCCACCATTCATCAATGTATCAGGATCCTATTACTATATCTACCATCACCTGCCTGTTGCTACAGAAACCATCTTGGGAGACTTCCTGTACTTTTCTTGCATGTGTTAGTACACCTTACGTGTGTGTGTTTGTGTGATTCCAATGGTATTTCATATACAAAAACAACAAGTAGAACTGGTTTAAGGTGTGTATTGGTGCTCACTAACATTTACCCTTGGAAGGAACATTAGGTTAGGATTTCAGCATTTGGAGAACTCCAAAGCGTACTGGTCCACCCCAGTTACATTTGTGAAGCTATGACTTGACAGGTTGGGGGTGGGCTTTCCCTGTCAATTGCCAAAGTTTGTGAGTGCGATTCCATAAACTCTATATATTTTTGCTTCAAATTGTCATATGTTTGTTACGGCAAGCCATATCACAAACAATCAGAGAGGACTCCGAAAAATGCAGGACTCACACTCAGGTTTGGAAGAGCAAATAATTTAATGAATAATAAAAAAAAAGGAGTCAACGAGGACCGGACACGGAGATGCTGCTGCAGATCTCGGGCAGCTGGAGATGCTGTATTGACTGGACCGCTAGAGGAGCAATCCGGGGTTGAAGGAGAGGTGTGGCATGCTATATTAGAGCAGAGGATAAGAGTGTGAGTGAGGATAACAGGCATATGGAGATAGTCTATATCAAGTACTAAAACAGAGGACCTGAATATCAGTGGGTGCTCGCTCTAGGAAGGAGAGCGCTGCTGGTTGGGAAAGCAGTCCAAGGAGGCAGGAGCTGGCATAGGACACTGCTGGCCTGGTATGAGGAATCTGGGTAGCGGCGATAGCTGGGGCAGGCTGACAGGTGACAACAGAGCAGGTTGAAGGGAGACATGATGAGGGATGAAGGCAGAGGTCCAGTGCCGGGGGAAGAAATCACAATCGGTACCTACTCCTCTCAAAACACTGGCAAACAGTTCAAACTCAAGGCAGCAATCACAAATCAGACGGGCAGGAATCTAGAGAGTTGCAGGTAATTCAGGTTTCTGAAATCACTGGCAAACAGTTCACAACTCAAAGAAGCCATCAAAATTCAGAATGGCAGATACCACAAAGTCACTAGAAGAGTAAAAATCAGAATAACAGTTAATCCTTCAAATTGCTCAAGTATAATACGAACATACAGAGTTACCGGCAGAATGATGAAAGATCATCTGGCGACGAGGACACACCAATGCTTTTCTTAAGTACTGCTCGGATGATTGAGAGCAGGTGTGCCTCACAGCCGAGAGTGCACTCCCACATGTGCGAGGGTGGAGTTGCCGACATTCCCCGTGGCTGCTGACGAGGTGCTGGGAATGGCCTGATTCATGGACGTAACAATGTTGTAGTATATGACAATATGAATGTCTAAGAGAAGATCAAGGGAGTTGATGAGGAGGTGTTTGTGAGTGCCTGGTATTACTCACAATGTAGGGACTGAAAGCTGTTTGCACACTCACACTGTGGGGACTTCATAAAAAAAAAATCCTTAAAAAGATGTTCAAGATGCTGGTCCCCACCATGTAAAACATTGAATTTTAGAGTGATGACTTGGTTGAAGGTTTTGGTTAGGTTCAGGTCATAATAAGGGCTAGAGCTGGGTAAGTAGTGGTTATGATTAAAGTTAAGGTAAGTTGGGAAATGAATGTAAGTCCTTGTAAAGTCCCCATGTGGAATTCAATTCAGTTCAATTTAATTTTGTTTATATAGCACCAAATCACAACAAAAGTCATCTCAGGACACTTAACAAAGTAAGGTCTAGATCTTACTATTATTAATATTATAGAGGAAAAACCAAACAAATCCCCCTTGAGCACGCACTTGGTGTCAGTGGGGAAGAAAAACTCCCTTTAATGGAAGAAACCTCCAAAAGACCCTGGCTCTTGGTGGGCGGCCTTCTGCCTCAACTGGTTGGGGCGAGTAGATAGAAAAGAGAGAAAAGAAAAGGAACAAGACGTAACAAACACAACAACAAACAAACAAATATGGGGCAGGTTGATGTGGCCAGTCACTGCTCATCAGAAAAGTACAGCAACAGAGCAACGGATACCTTCAGATAGGTAAAGGGAGAGAGACACGCACACACTACAGAAGCGAGGAGACACATATTGTAGTGTGGAAAGGTGAGGAGAGGAGCTCAGCATCATGGGATGATCCTCAGCCTAGGTCTATAACTAAGGGATAGTACACCAAACTAAACTTATCCTAGAATGCATGTCCAGTAAGTTCACAGATACCACTATATGGGTGCCTATGAAGGTCATCCTGTTGACTAGAAACCACTGTTACAGTTAAATATACTCAGTGGCAACAGGACAGCTCAGGCCCCCTGTTTGCTTGTGGTTACCAAGATGGCTGGCAGCCTTATCCTTGTTCAGCCACATTAGTTGTGATGCCATGAAATATCGGAAGATATATCGCAACATACTAAGTACCTTTCTACCCTCACTCACTATTATATTGATTAACAAAATTATTATATTTACCTAACTATAAGCTTTATCAAAAAGGAAAATCTTAAGTCTAATCTTAAAGGTAGAGAGAGTGTCTGCCTCCCGAACTGAGACTGGGAGTTAGTTCCATAGGAGAGGAGCTTGATAGCTAAAGGCTCTGCCTCCCATTCTGCTTCTGTGGACTCTAGGAACCACAAGTAAACTTGCACTCTGAGAGCGAAGTGCTCTGTTGGGATGATAAGGCTCTACGAGGTCTTTAAGGTATGATGGAGCCTTGTCATTAAGGGCTTTGTATGTTAGGAGAAGGATTTTAAATTCTATTCTGAATTTTACAGGGAGCCAGTGGAGAGAAGCTAATATGGGAGAGATATGATCTCTCTTGCTAGTTCCTGTCAGTACTCTGGCTGCAGCATTTCGGATTAACTGGAGGCTTTTTAGGGAACTATTGGGACATCCTGATAGTAAACAGTTACAGTAGTCCAGCCTGGAGGTAACAAATGCATGTGCCAGGTTTTCAGCATCACTTTGAGACAGGATGTTCCTGATTATGGTGATACTGTGCAGGTGAAAGAAGGCAGTTTTAGAGACTTGGTTTATGTGTGATTTAAAGGGCATATCCTGGTCAAAAATGACTCCAAGGTTCCTCACAGCATCCATCTGGTTCATAGATAAATGGAACTGAGTATCATCTGCATAGCAATTGACATTTATGCTGTTTCCTGATATTACCTAAGGGGAGCATGTATAAAGTGAAGAGAATTGGACCTATCAAAGAACCCTGTGGAACATTGTGACTAACTTTAGTCTGTGTTTAAGATTCCTCACTAACATGAGCAAACTGGAATCTATGTAATAATTAAGATTTGAACCAATTTAGTGCAGTTCCTTTAATCCCAATAACATATTCTAGTCTGACATGCAGCCAAGGCAACCTGTAGTGTTGTTGGTTTTAACTGTTTTGATGGTTTTACGCTATTTATTAACAATGGCTTTACTCGTTGCAGGAGTGATAGCCACTGCTGCTTTGCTTTGCCTTGTTCGCTTTGTGTTGCTTATGTACAGTAACGGTTTGCTTTGCTTATTTTTGTGTTGTGTACTTTTATGTTAAGAAGCTTACTCGGTATTATATTTCCTGTTCATTGTATAGTACTCAGGTTTTATGGTGTATATAAATGGTTTGAGGTGCAGGGAGGCAAGACCCTCCTATGTTGGTTTGGTTTGGGTTGGTTTGGATTGATTGTTGTGATGTTTATGTATGGATCTTTTCTAACCTGTAGACCTCTGACCATTTATTATTCCTGTTCTGCACTGTATTTATTGAGTGGGGAGTAACTTCTTCTTAACCATAGTATTTTAGCTTCTGGGGTTAGGCCTTTTTAAACATTGCTTCACTGTTAACTTAATTAGTGACTCAAATCAATCTGTATTTTTGTGGACAAACCCAACATCTCTGTGTGTTTGCAGACTTATCTGTGTGTGGTAACCCAGTACTTGTAGAGTTTCTATGAATTTGACCTCTTGAAACAGGATAATAGGATAATAGAAGGATAATATTCTGTGAGAGTTACTAAAACGTATTAGTGTCTGGGTTGCATAGGCCTGTACACTGGCCTGGTCACATTTGCAACATGTTTTTCAAGGGGTTTAGGAATAAAAGGGGGATTGGATACCAACAATTGTTGAGGTCAACTTGGAGAGAAGCAGTCTAAATATACCGTAATTTCCGGATTATTGAGCGCACCTGAATATAAGCCGCACCCACTAAATTTAAAACGAAAAACAGTTTGTACATAGCTGCAGGTGTCCACACTGTAACATGAGATATTTCGACAGCCAGATCGATTGCCTTTAACTTGAAAGCTGCATCATATGCATTTCGTCGTGTGTTTTACATGATGAGGGTGTGTGCATGAAGTAAATAAAGTAGCGGCTTATAGTCCGGAAATTACAGTTAATGAGGTCTTACAGATGTTTCTAAAGCCATTGTACTTGATGACACATCTGTGGGAGTTGTGGAAGGGATCTGATTTTTTTTTCTCTAATAGTTGTGATTTTATTTGTAAAGAAGTTCATGAAGTCATTAAGACTGAGATCTAAGGGGATATTAAGCTCAACAGCACTGTGGCTGTTTCTCAGCCTGGGCTTGTTCTTATTTTCCTCTGTCAGTGATGAATAAGGTGCGGTTCTGGCACTATGAAGGGCTTTTTAAAAAAAATGTTATTAAACTATCTTTCTAGGCTAGGAAAAACTCTTCTGACTTAGTGAAACACCACTGAATGAAAACAAACTTGCATTAGTGTCTCTGTGTATGGTGAATGATGTTTTTCCTTAATATCAAATGACTTTGACTAAAGTCATGAGTACTGTATAATCCCTGTTTCTTTTTTTTTTTAGTTTTTCTTTCCATTTTTCTTTCTCATGATATATTGACGTCTCTTCTGTGTCTACCTCTTGCACTGGCAACACCTGTTATTGTTCTGGGAGGTGTTTGCCTCCAAATCAGATTGTATTTCTCATTCCCTGTTTTTTATTTCATGTGTTAAGTTAATAATAACCATTGCACAATCTCCATAGAGAAAGACAATTGGTCCCATGCAGTTAAGGTCATGTTGACTTCAAAACTGACATTAACAGCGGATTGCACTGAAATATACCCACTCAGTTCATCATGGAGACACATTATCTACAAGTGTTTGAGCACATAATAATGCCATATTCTATAATAAACCACACGTTTCACATATGAGAATAACAGAAGAAACATTTTAGACTTTTTGTGTTTGTGTGATGAGGCTGAGGTCTTATTAATGACCTATATAAAAAAAAACCTCTTTCATTATGTACAGAAACTTGTAATGCCTTCAGTGTCTTCTGTTGTAACTTTATTCTATTGTTCTTGTGTTTTTTTTTCTTAAAGCAATGCACATAAAGTAAGCAAAGGAAGACAAGCCAAATCCTGAGCACTAAATTGGTTCTGACTGTCATGCCAACACCTTGGATGGCAGCTTTGATGTGTGATATGTCCATTCCATTGACCAATTGCCATAGTGAAAGATGATATGCAAAACATTTTCAGTTTTGAAAATTTTTTGAAACGTTTTATTCTGTTAAAATTCACTAAAGATTTAATTACAAAAAAGAAAGAAAAAAAGAAAAATGCTCCACACAGACTCTGTCAGACAGGGTCTAAAACACTGACATTCAGCAGCATTTGGTTTGGTGAACCTGTGCATGTGTGCATGTAAAGCTAAACAGTTGTACAGCACTAAACTGTTTCAGATGTTTAAAAGAAGGTTCTCAGATGACAGATAAGATTGGATAAATAAATAGATGGGATAGACATGCTGACAAACCATACAACAATCTGTGCAACCGACCTCTGTACTCATAATTTAGTTTCAGAAACCTGTGGAAGGCTTTATCAAGGTTTGAGCAACCTGAATTTTCTTTCTAGTGAGCCAGTGTAGTAAATGGGATACTGCTGCATTTCTTTGCAGGTGTGCCTTTAATTACATTACCTGGTACAGTAGTTAATCTGCTAAATATATATGTTGTTGTAAACTGTGTGGTGATTGATCAAGTACACACTAAAGTTAAGGTCTGGCAGTGAATGATAATGTGGATTTATTATATTGTCACTTTTGTCAGTCATTCATCACCTATGATTAGAGGGAGACGTTAATCAAGTATTAACAATAACTAGGCAGGCAACTGCTAAGGAAACTCATAGTTTTGTAGAAATGATGGAGAGTTGTTGGATTATTAAGAGTCAAACATTCCTGCAGACTAAATGTGGATAATGATATAATTTCATATAAGTAACTGGGCTTTTCTGTATTTCCTCTAAACTATGTATATAAAATGTTTACCCAAATATGATCAAAACACAATGGTGCAGTGGTTTTCATTGTGACCTGATAGCGTGAAGGTTCCAAGTTCAAACCTTGTAGTTGATATTAGCCTTTCTGTGTGGTTTGCATGTTCTCCCTGTGCCTGTTAGGTACTCTGGCTTCCTCCCACATTCTAAACACACAGAAACTACTCTAAATTTCCCATAGGTGTGAGTGGCTGTCTGTATCACTGTGTCAGCACTGTGACAGACTGGTGACCTGTCCAGGAAGTAGCCTGCCTCTTGCCCAATGTTGGCTGAGATTGGCTCCAGCCCCTCACAACCCTTTACAGGATAAGCAGTATAGATAATAGACTATTATTTTGTGTTTTGCTCCCAGTTTGATTCTGTTAGAGAGATATTGTTATTTTAGGTTCTTCCTTCTAATAAAAACACTTTAAAGATTCAATAGACTGAGCAATTACCTTTTATTCATAATATGTGCAATGTGAGGTGTAATTCAAAAAGAAAATGGTTACGATTCAAAGTACTGATTAATATGGAGTCAGAAAGTAACTCACCCGAGTACTAGTATAGATCACCTTGTGGTCTTGACTGCTAACTATTCAACATGCATACACAGACACATACCGGTAGTATTACTTGGTCTCTTTCCATCATTTTCCATCAACAGCTTATCTGCATGAACTAAATGAACTCAATAATTAAATTCACTAATTCATTTTCACAACTGATATGAAGCACTGGTCTAAAGGACACATCTATATTTCTCTGTAGATCAACAGAATGAAAGCAAACTAAAACAAAAAGTAAAGCAAAATGGTTAAAAAGTGGTTAGTGCTTGGTGGTGTATGTCTGAGCTGGTTTTCAATTGATTGCTGCATTGATCTGGCCAAATTAGAGCTGTGGTACAGCCCAAATGTGATTACAAAAGGCATCTCACTGTTGCTTGACTGCTTGGCTTTGTGTGTCCTCTCAGTCATCCATCCAGCTCTCTCTCTCTCTCTCTCTCTCTCTCTCTCTCTCTCTCTCTCTCTCTCAGACACTCACACAGGCAGTCGTTCATGCAGTAGATGCCTACAAGCATCTGCTTGAAAGCATTGGAGAGAGGTTTTTGTTGAAGTTAGTTCATTTAAGTGTCAAGTAGGATTAACCTTAAAATGCCTCCTGAAAAATTTACCATGGCAGTGGACCATTATCTCTTTGATGTGTATTTATGAAATTGACATAATGCTTGACTTTTAAATGTTAAATGTAATGATCAGTCTGCTGTTCATCTGGCAGGACAGAAACTGTGAATTTGTCGTCTATACCATTATCATGCAAAGCTATCCATTTTAATGAACTTTTTGTTTGTTTTTTGGGGGGGTGCATCATTGTGTACATACTGTATGCACTCTCTTAGGCATGTAGGATCTGATGAGGTAAGTATAGTTTTGGGTTTAATAGTGAAAGCTTTCTCAAAGAAATTAAGTATGTACAGTACAAGTAAGATGGATGAATTGCTGTACACTAACTAACAATTTTCCTGACAAAACAGTTTCACCATAAGTTCTCTTTAGCAGCTGTTCTGGAGCTTTTGATCACAGCACATGATTGTTCTCAGCAGACAGTAGATAGTTGCCATTGTTTGTGGAAGATAGCACAATGCTCTAGAACAACTGCTGTGCTGAGATTATTTTGTGAATTATTTCCAAGGCTCGGAATACATTTTAAATCTGAAATCACTTTGTTTTCTTAAGATTGTTTCATCATTAAAGGTAAAAGGTAAAATGCTGATCCCACAGTGATGTTTACAGATTGCTTGTTTTCTCATACCAACAGTTTAAAACCCAAATATTAAAATAATAACAATTAATGTTTCAAATATTAAAAAAAGAAAAGCAGCAAATCCTCACATTTGAGAAATTGGGTCCAGAAAACATTTGGCATTTTTGCTTGATATGATGCTTAACCAAGCAATCAATTACCAAAAATAATTTTGTTTGATTAAAGTTTTATTGTTTGCATAATGCATAATTAGGTAATCATCTAATTGTTCATCATCATTACTATAAATGGTGGAAGTTTTCAGCGTATCACAAAGTTGGCATGCTGAGCAGATACAGGCCAACATCAGATGTTGTTGTCAATTCAGACTTCTTGTAATCATAATCCTAATTGTAAACTGACTCCATTTGAATCTATAATGATTACACTGTGTGCATCTGTAATTCAGAAAGAGTTAATCTGGGGAATCAGGACAAAAGATGTTTGTAGCCTGTATGAAAGAGTCATGTATAAATTCAATTGCACAGGCAGAATCTGTAATTTTCTATCACATTGCAGTCAGAAAGACCTTGGTTTTTCCTGGCTTTCAGGTCAGATTAATATAAGCAATTACCTAATGATCTTTTAGATAACTTCCTTAGACCACAAGAGGAAGCTGTTTGATCAATGGGCCCTATGCGCCTTAGAGAAACAACATAATAAAGAAACAGCACAACATCTCACTTTACCTGACTTGTATATTGATCTGAGGGGAAGTGTGTGGCTTGCAGAGTGTGAGCTGAAATTACTCAAATGCTGCAACAAGACTTTACAAACAGAGCAAACAAATGGCACTTCAGTGATCTTCCCAGGCAGAACTATAACCCTAAATCAAAAAAAAGTTGGGACAATATGTAAAATCAAAATTAAAACTGAAAATAGTGATTTGTAAATCATCTGTGTCCTGTATTATATTGAAAACAATGCAACAGCACATTATTTGATTTGATTGATTTTGATTTTTTATTTTTTTATTATTTGATTTATTCATTCAAGCATGTAAAACAGTTATGTCAACACATGTAATTTCACACATATCCAACAGTAATAATCCAATATCAATTTACTTATACCTAGTACATGCTTGAACGGAGTAGGAAGAAGTTAGACTTATCTAGTCCTACCCCATGACATCATCTTACAACTTTTAAGTCCTAAGCAATATCTCTACATAAATTCTCTACACCACACAAGTAATATACCACAGAATTATTACACTGTTAACATTCTACATAATTGCATTCATAGATAATTATCTTCTACGCCACACAGTGATATACTAAAGAATTATTACAGAGTGTTAACATTCTTACCCCACACCCACAATGTTCCATCTGATTAATCATTAAGCCTGTTCTTGCATATATCTTGATTGACACATACCTTTATATTTATGTTTAAACTCATCAATTCAAGTACTATTTTTTATGTTCACATTTAAATTATTCCATAGTTTTACCCCAATTATGGAAATACAGAATCATTTTTTGGTTGTACGTATAGCATGAATTTTTAAGTTTAACTGACCCCTTAAATTATATCCCCCTTCCCTTTCATTAAATAACTTTTGAATTCCACCAGGTAATAAATTGTTCCTGGCTTTATACATAAACACAGCAGTTTTATATCCCACTATATCAAAAATCTTAACAATTTAGACTGTATGAAAGCTCCATTGG
>NW_018127953.1:625246-634986 GCF_001952655.1 Monopterus albus
AACATAGAACTCATGTTCCTTTCGATTGTATTATTTATAGTGACAGATGTATCATCTGTACAAATGCTTCTTGCTAAACCAGGACCAACATTCAAAAAAAACCTATTAAACTTATCTACTACATCCTCCAATCTATTGACCGGTGTGTCATTATCCATGAAATATTGAGGGTAGTTACTCATGCTGGTACTGTTTCTAATCAATTTATTTAATATATTCCAAGTACCTCTCATCTTATTTATATTATCCTCTAATACTTTAGAGTAATATTGTTTCTTACATCTCCTCAATATCGCAATTAATTAAGTATTAATTATTTGATGTGATACCTCATCATTTTTATTCTTTGTTCAAAATAAATACTCACTTCAATTCTGATGCCTGCAACACATTCCAAATAAAGTTGGGACAGTTGCATTTCAGGGCTAGTAATGAGGTAAAACATTGAAATGATGTTGGTGATGTCAACAGGTGACTGTGATCATGATATCATGATTTGGTACAAAAGAGACAGGAACAAAGATGGGCCAAGGATCAGCAGTTTGCCAACATACAGTATGTAAATGGTCTTATATTTGTATATAGCACTTTTCTATGCTTTACAGCACACTCAAAGTGCTTTCACACTACTTGGCCATTCATACACCAGTGTTATCACCAGGAGCAACTGGGGGTTCAGTGTTTTGCTCAAGGACACTTCAGCATGATGACTGGACAAGCTGGAAATCGAACCACTAATCCTTCGGTTGGGAAACGACCCACTCTACCTCCTAAGCCACAGCCGCCCCCGATATGTGTGATAATATTTTTGAAATTTTTAAAAACAATGGTTCAGTGCAGAACATTAAAAGATTCAAGGAATCTGGAGGGATTTCAGTGAATAAATGGCAAGGATGCAAGCCTAAACTGGAAGACCGTGCTGCCCAATCCCTCAGATGGCACCGCATCAAGAATCATTCTTCTATAAGTGATATAACCAAATGGGCTCAATATTACTTTGGCACACCCATGTCAGGCACTACAATATGTAGTTATAGCCATAAATGCAGCTTAAAACTGTACTGTGCCAAAAGGAAGCCCTATATCAACAATGTCCAGAAGCATAGTCAACTGCTCTGGGGCTTGGGAGCATCTGGGATGGACCATCACATAGTGGAAATGTGTATTTTGGTCACAAAAATAAGTATTCCAGGTCTTTTTTGGAAGGAATGGACACCATGTGCTCTGGACCAAAGACAAAAGGGACCATTCAGATTGTTACCTGCAACAAGTCCAAAACCCAGGGTCTGTCATGGTCTGGGGTTGTGTCAGTGTCCATGGCAAAGGTAACTTTCACATCTGTGATGGCTCCATTAATGCTAAAAAGTACATAGAGATGTTGGAGCAACATATGTTGCCTTCAAGATGATGTCTTTTCCAGAGACACCCATGCATATTTCAACAGGACAGTACAAGACCTTTTACTGCACACATTACTAAGGCCTGGCTGTGGAGGAAAAGGGTGTGAATGCTGGACTGGCCTGTTTGCAGTCCCGACCTGTCCCCAATAGAGAACGTATGGCACATTTTCAAATTCAAATTGCTCCATTCACGTCACGTTAGACCCAGTCAGGTAAAACATGAACATTCATGGACATGCAGTAACTTCAGGCCCTGTATTTTCCTCCATATCCTCTGGTCACAGTGCAGGCAGCAGGAGGTAAAATATATCCACAAAACCATGCGCAGTCAAAAAATTCTGCTTTTACAATGGCGCCAGTGGATGTCAGGCAAGCTCACATGAACACATAACTGGCCAGAGATTATGACCATTCATGGAAATCTTTAAACTGTACTTTATATTGTTAGAAAAATGTCCCACCAGCAAGAGTTTGCGAGACATGTTGCTTCTGCATAGAAATACTAGAACATAAGTGCACATCATTTTTTGAGCTTTAGGTTACATCTAAGATGATAATTCATCTTTGTAACATTGTAGATAAATCACAAAACAAGGAAAAGCATGCCATGGGCTCTTTAAGTGTTGTGAAAAGGAATAGCAACATCACAACGTGGTACATGCTTTATTGTCCCAACTTTGTGTTTATTTTGAACAAAGAATAAAACTCAGGAGGTATCAAATCAAATAATATGCTGTTCTCTTGTGTTCAATGTAATACAGGACAGATTATTTACAAATCACTATTTTCAGTTTTAATTTTGATTTTACATATCGTCCCAACTTTATCTGATTTGGGGTTGTAGTCTGACAGTCACAGTGATACAAGAAAGTACAAGGCATGATCACAGTGTTCAGTCTTTTAAAAGTTGTATGATCTAATGTTTTACACATTGCCTAATAAATAAACTGAAAATGGGGCAGTTTCTTCCCCCAGGCCATCACTCTGATGAACACTTAACCAACGACAGTATGGCTGCATTGGACAAATGACCCTCAGTGCAATACCTGTAAATATACCTCGTACAGATTATACAGATTTGTACAGGTCTCTAGTTTTAAGTACTGTGTTTTTATTCCTACTTATCCCATTTCACAATGAGCATTTCTTGTCTGTCTGCAATGTTTACTGCCTGTTTATACTGCTTATTTTGCATTGTTTACACTGGTTACTGCTTGTTAATACTGCTTATTATTTTTTTTGTTATACTCCACAGCCTTATGCTGGTTTACTGTTTACTTGCCCCTTGCATGGGGATATGTACATACACATTGAGAGCCGATGTACCAGAGTCAAATTCCTTGTGTGTCCAACACACCTGGCCAATAAAGCAGATTCTGATTCTGATTCAGGATGTGATGATTTTCCGCTATACTCACCCCTCCAAGGCAGTTTGCTCCCTACAGCCCTTCTATTGTTATTACAGCTTCTCTATCCTGTGTTGTCAAAATATGGTCTGTAAATTAGCACCACCTGCCACCTAGCAAAGGTTATGAGAATCCTTTTTCAAAACAGTCAAAGAACTCAAATTTCCTAAATATGTGATGCTCTTCCTTCTGGATGTAGTGTCTAAAGCTAACATGATTATTTGGGTAGCTTTAGTGACCGAGCATGACCATGATTTTACTTTTCCATTGAATTAATATGATTTTAATTTGGGAGTTATTCATGTAACATTAGTGCTATGTGTCAGATTAGCAGTAACCAGCTTCACTAGAGTCTCTCTGGACTCTAGCAACTGAAAAGAAAAGTAATTCATTATAGTATCTTTAGAAGTCAGTTAGTCCAAATGACATTTTCCCTCTTAGTGGGAATCTATCTGTAATTGAAAACAATTTTCCAGCAGAGTTCTCTCCTACAGTAAAAACCGTATGTGGATTTTCCTGGGTAACTAAAGACAACTTGATATAAAGTACTGTAAATACATTTTTTCAGTCCTGTGAACACAAAACATCCAATTCATTTCACTGCCTGGGTATTTTGGTGGCAACAAAACCCCCAGAGACAAGAACTTTCAAAAATGAAATAGCATTGTCTTGATATCCTAGCAGTGACCAACTCTCTTTATCTGCTCTGCATCTTTTCATATGTTAAATACTGACATGTACTTGTCTGGCAGTTAGGAACAAATTTAGAAACAAGTCATCCCAGCTTTATACTCAGTTAGGTTGCTTCATTTCTTTTAAATAAAATGTAATGCAGTACAAAATGGACTTTTCTAATATTGGTGGTATGGTATTGCTTTAATCATCATAGTTCATTAAGCTGCCAAACCTGTAAGCTCTCATTTCTAATTCACTAACTAACAAATATTTGCTTCCCACTTCTTACTGTTAACAAAAAGTTAATAGTTATACCAAGATTTGCTCTATTAGTACATTATTAAAATGTCTTTGCCCTGGTGCCAAGGAACTTCTTTATGTTGAACCAGGGAATGAAGAATGTAGAGTGTGAACTTCATGTCAAAAGGTGATCCTTTCCAGAAGAGTTTTGCTTTCAAGCACATCGGTGATTCAGATGTATGTGTAAGGCCAAAAAAGAATTCAAAGCTGAATTCATAATGCTGCACAAAGTTACGAAGACAAAACTGAAGAAGACTTTCAGAGCAAGAAGCTGAACTCAGTTTGGTACACTTGGGCTGATTTAAAAAAAAAAAAAAGCAACCCAAGGCACACACTTTCCCATTCAATGAGAAAATCTGTCCAAACCTTGGCTTGTAGTATATAGTATTATCTTATTTGTTCTATCTGTATTGGTGTACTTATGCATTTAGTCTTTGCTATATCATAATAATAGATATTCCATACACACTGTTTTAGAAGCAGCTAAGCAGAAGGTCACTTTACAGCGTAAATACTGTATGTGCTTATGTTGCTTTTATTGAAGAATTCCTCTGAAAGCATCACTGAAATGCTTAAAAGCTTTAACCAGAATTGTAAAAGCATTGGCTAGCTTAGATGATATTTTCTTCCTGTGCCTCCTCAAGGATGTACTTCTTTCCCCGCCACTTGTCCACTGGTTTAGAAGCCAGCAATAGACATACACCTTTAAAATCTGATTAGAGTTCAGCCATTCCGAATGTCTTCCATGAGAGTGAATGCAGGCCAGTGGCCAAAACAGCCAAGAAAGTGAGTGCTGCGTTGAGAAGCACTCCTGCTTACCGTGGGATGTTTTATTGTACGAAGCTAGTTTGTACCACTGTGACCCTGCCCCATGTTCTCACTCTGTCACTCTGAAAGTTGTTAGATTGCAGGTATTATATAATGGAAGGTGAGATGGAGGGTCTCCTGGTGGAAAACTTCCTCTGTGTTTTTTTCCTCTATTTCATGATGTTTACTAGGGAAGGTAAAGCAGCTTTATTTATGTATCTATGTATGTTTTATACACAAAGCCAATTCAAATTGGTCTACACACTGTAGGCAAAGAGAAACATTAATATTATTAAACATAATTAACAAAATAAAATCAGTTAAGGCAAAATACAAATAAAACATTGTTTAAATTAGATAAAATACATAAAATGAAAGTAAAAACAAACAGACTGAATAAAGATCAGAATCACGACCGCAGAGCAGTCAGTGCAGTAGTCAGTTGTAGCTTTCCCCTAGGATGCCTACCACAACTGAATCTAAAAGTACATTTTGAATAATTATTATGGGTTCTGCCCTACTGTAGTTCTGTCAGTGTATTAAGAAGGAGAGTGGCAACATCTCTTTTGGCTCTATAAGGACCATTTTTACAGCATTGATGGATCATTGGAATGTTGAATAGTTCCAGACATTAGCAGTAGTGCCATAAAGTTACACTGACTTGGCTGCTATTTTCCAAAATAAAAAGCTGAAATCAATAGCAATAATTGTACTTGACATTTTAAGTTAGCGACATGTATCAAAACACATTTTTACAACTTTGAGACTCTGTCTCAAATATTGGGCCACTTTAATTATTAGGTACCTAGCTAAATTAGCTGAGCTATCTACGACAACAGAATACACAATTAATTTGCAAGGCTGTGCAGTTTATTAAAAGCAGTAATTTATTGATAAATCACACTGTCCCCTTCAGAAAACAATAGATCTTAATCAACTGTTTGGCACTATCTAAGTTCCATGAGTCACATGACCTGCTGCCATTTTTGACCCCTCAGTGTTGCATCTCTTCTATCTTAACGACTCTGAGCTCTGTATGCTGCTGTTCACATGCAGTGTGATTTAACCTTAAGGTCACTAATGTCTGCCACCTTAGAGTTGTTGCATGTTTGTCTTATTTTTAGTTCTTTCTAAGTATGTAAATAATATCCCTTTTATGTTTATTTGCCCTAGTTGAATCCACCAAGGATAATGTATACTGAGCGGAGAAGTAGTGCACATGGATTTTCTTGTGACACACTTGTGATTCCTATGTAACTATATTTTTTATGAATATTGCAACATGTTGGCATATGAACATCCTTTTTTCTTGCTGTTGAGGCATTGACCTACTGGTCAAACATGATTTAAATAAAATTGATTTTAAACAGTGACAGAAATTTGTTGAATGTGTCTCATTTGCACCTTTACCGCCACATCAGAACATGACCTCCAGCAGATGAGTATAGCTTTAGGTGTTGATTATGTGTTTATATGTGTCTTATTAGATATCGAACATTTGTCTCCGAGGATGCGGGCCCCAACACACTTGTTGCCACAGTGCTGGCCAAGGACCCTGATGGGGATGGGATCACGTATAAGATCACCACAGGAAATGAGGAGGGCAACTTTGTCATCGACAGCCAAAAAGGTTAGACATTGGAATTTTCATGTCAGTGTCTCCTGTTCTTTGTGTCTGCACAATAGTTTTCATCCCACTAAGTACTAAGGTTTTTATTTTATTTATTTTTTTTGTTTCTTCATGTCTTCAGGACATCTTTTTAGAAATGTGACTAGCAGTAAAGTATTGCATGTAGACACAAGACTTCAGGAGCTCATGACCAAAATACTCTTCCCCCTAAATATTGGTACTATATGCATTTTTTGTCCCTCCACAGTGGCCTGATGCTGTATGCAAGACAATACATAATCATGGTTGCATCTGCATCCCTCTCTGTGTGTAAATGCAATACCAGACAGATACTACATAGTTCAGACACATGTACGGTCTACATAGCAGTGCTTTTTGAATTATTTTGATCTCACTGCTTAAAGCTTGAGGAGAAATCTCAGAAACTCAGATTGCTCTGGGGCTTGTTATTATTGTGCTATTCACCAATGTAGATTTAGCACAATCCCTGAAATATCAAAAAAATAATTTTTGTATTTACAAAGTTTTTATACACCGCTTTGCTATTTCCCTGCTATATTTATTTAAACTGTATAAATGTAAAATCTCTGTAGTTTGTCACCCGTGCCTCAGAGAGTCTGAGAAACAATGCTTCACATAGTATAGTTTTATGCTTTTCACCATTTCCACTATTCTGTGGATGAATATGCCTCATCGGTTTTCCTCTTACTGTGAGAAGCTTTGTCAGAGATACTTAAATCCTAGCAGGGCATGTCATGGAGATGTTAGAATAATCAGTCAGTGTGAGGAGCATTTCACAGTGTCTTTGAAACAAAATATCATCAGAGGTTTGTAGTCAGACTGCTATACTTCCTTTGAGGCAGAAGCAGCAATGCCACAAGTAATGTGAAATAGGAAACTGGGTTAGTGACACTGTCTTTGAGTATGAGTGTCTGTGAGCAGGAAGTTTCATAGTGGTTTGACTCTTTTGTAAATTGCAATCCCCTCTGAATCTGCATATCATTTTATAGGGTAATATGATGACATTTACAAATTCAATTACCCAGAACTTCAAGGTACAATTTTCACCATTCATCAGCAATGACATTCACTGTCAGCTGATAGTGGCGGTCATTTTATCGAGCAGGGGGAGAAGACTTGAAGCTTACAAAACACAATTCCATCAGCTGTGAGATTTCAAAGCACAGATTTTGCTATTTAAATTGTTTGTCTCTCATTTGCATTTAGTCACATAGACCAAATTTGTATCTGTCACTGGTTGTAAAAAGTAAACTTCTTTTACTTTTAAGTTCGCTTTCTCAAACAAGTGACCTCTGTATTAAAATTTAGTGTAGAGGCCATGTTAAACATCTTCTGATTTTCTTGCCAAATATGAATTTTGTTGCTCCACGTACACGCTGCATGCAGTCTGCTTGCAGTTTGGTTCCACTAAAGGCTATTCATATTAGCACAATGTGATTGATTTAACCATGTATTGGTAATCTATAGGGTCACTAATTAGTGTTTATCAGTGGTAAGATAATATTGACTAGGGCTGGTTCTGGACACTTTGGTGCCCTAGGCAAGATATTCTCTTGTCACCCCTGAGGGGACTGATCTTTTCACTGCAATATTTTAATGACCAATGTGATTATTTTTAGTATACTTTACCACCTCAAAGTTATTCAACCTTGTTTTGTGTCATATGATCCTCATCATCTGTCAGTATCTTTAAATGAAAATAGTCCCTCTTATGTTTTATACTGGTTTTCTTCATGTTCAGGATATGACACAGAACACGACCACATTATTTATCTGTCTATTTGTCTGTCTGTGTCTCTGTATGGATCTGTATTATCCACCGTTTTTCATGTCTCCACTTTACATACAGTCCCTATCATTTTTGTACTGAGGACCAGCTGTTATGAATATGATTGTTTCATTTAGCCCATGGCTGTCCTGACCAGGTTTTATCATCCAATATTTATTTTGAATTCAGTATAAACAATATAATAATATACAGAGCATACTGTAGGTCTACGCCAAAATTAGTAAAACAATGTTATATGTTTCACAGCTGAAAAGCCCAGTATTAAAAATATGTCATGCTTGTTTCCTACAGTGTTTTCTATAATATCAATAAAGAGAAGCTGTCAGTGTGAATCTGGCAGGAATATCAGGGCAGATTTTAGACACTGATTAACCTCAGAATTAACATCAAAATATTAGAGTACTGTAGAACTGTATTCACCTGTACAGTGTCACTGAAAGAGACACAAAACTCTGCTCTGCTCACATTGTTTACTGCCACTGCTGTTACATAACTAAAACTGAAACTAATCATTATCTAACCATTTTTATATATTTGGTGGGTCAGTGGGTCACTCACTCACAAGGTGTTTGAATTGTGCACAAATTAGTAATATTGACAGCTGTCATTCCAGGAGCAAACACCTGGATTTAAAGCTGAATGGCTAAATCATAATCAAAATGCCTGGATTTGCCTGCCTTTGGACATCGGTGACATTCCTTTAATTTCATGGTATAGATCCTCATGTTTATCATCATTCTTCTGTTAAACCTACTGATCCACTGATGACATGACTCAAGTTGAGGACACACTTGCGCACATGCAGTATAGCAGCCTATTTATACCCTGATTTATAGTCAGTGGTGTGAACAAATGAATCACAAAGTCACAAAAACTGCAGCGAACAGCTCATAGGACATGACCCCCTCTAAAATCTGTCTGTTGTCTCCCTTCAGTATCAGTTAGTGCAGTGTGATATGCTTTTTTCCTTCTCTTTTTAATAATATAAATGGTGCACTGGACATCAGTGATAGACTTTTAAGAGCATTATGGATCTAATCCTTTGTCCTCTTTGATGCCCCTCCACCTGGTCGTGCCTTAGACTACTGCCTCACTTGCCAATGAATAAAAACAGCCATGACTTTGACTTGCAAGAAATGATTATTTGCACTGTGAATGAAATTTCTCATTATATTACAGCTGTCACTATAGTCAGTCTCTGCTTTTAGACTTTTTTGGCTCATTTTATTAGACAGTGTAGTGGCCATTAGAACAGCTAGCAACAGTTCCACTCTCATCCTCTTGATCCCATATGTGAATGTGTCACTTCTCTCTAATCACACACATGAAAACCTGTTCTGAAAAGTGAATTATAACTTTTACTCATCTGTCGATAATTTCAGGGACTTTATGTAAGTATACTGACATGACTTTCAGGCTTATTTATTTTTATTTATTTATTTATTTATTTATTTATTTATTTATTTATTTATTTATTTATTCTTTCAAGCATGTAAAGACAGTTGATAAGACAACACACATAATTTTACACATATCCAACAAATGCTAATCCAATATCAATGTGCTTATACCTAGTACATGCTTGAATGGAGTAGGAAGAAGTCAGACATATCCAGTCCTACCCCATGACATCATCTTACGTCATTGGTTTGCAAGCAGTATCTCTACATAAATAATTCTCTTCTACACCACACAAGTAATATACTAAAAAA
>NW_018127953.1:636604-648128 GCF_001952655.1 Monopterus albus
CTTGCTAAACCAGGACCAACATTCACAAAGAACCTATTAAACTTATCAACTACATCCTCCAATCTATTGACCGGTGTATCATTATCCATAAAATATTGAGGGTAGTTACTCTTGCTGGTACTGTTTCTAATCAATTTATTTAATATATTCCAAGTAACTCTCATGTTATTTTTATTATCCTCTAATACTTTAGCGTAATATTGTTTCTTACATCTCCTCAAAATCTCAATTAATTTGCTCTTATATGACTTATATTTTTCTTCTGCCTTCTTTGATCTGTCCTTTATGAATTCCTTATACAACACATTCTTCTTTTTACATGCATTCTGTAATCCCTTACTCATCCACGGTTTCCCAGTGTAATTCCTTTTGTTTTTATACTGCTTACGAGGACAGTTCCTGTCATATACTTTCTTAAATATATTTAAAAATTGCTTCACCTAGAAATGTGAGTTGGCCTGACAGAAATAGGCTTGGCACTTGGCAAAGCAGAGGAAAGAGTTGTGCTCTGTGGCCTACAGACCTTGTAGCCACATACATATGCACAGCATAGCTGGAATCAAGTATTGGTGGCTGGCATATAGAGAAAAAAAACTTTTAATTTTTTTTTATTTTTTTTATCATTTTACACAAGGCACTTGTCAGGATCAACAAATGGAAAAGGAGGTGCAAACAGGTTGCCAATAGTCGATCTGATAGAGGATTGCTAGAAGCCTAAATCATCCACGCAGTCCTGAAGAGACATCCAACTAGGCTGCATATTGCAGAATAAAACCATCTGGGTGGGTGTGCAGGGCCTTTAAATGATAAGTCTGCTAACAGACATAACATTGGGCTTTGAGAATCTATGATTGGTTTACAAATATCTCCCATTCAAACAGGCAACAAAACGCATTCTGTTCTTCTGTATAGGTTATATACTGTTTTACTTAAACTATAATATACAGTAATAATAATCATTGTCAGTGTCATCATTATCATTGTTTACTACTAGTCTATAGAGCACTGAAGTGACTACAGTGGAACCTCGGTTTTCGTGATTAATCCGTTCGAAAAGTCCGACGAAAACTGAATCATATGAAAACTGAAGCAATATTTCTCATAAGAAATAATGTTAATCCAATTAATCCATTCCAGGCACCCAAAAATATTAACAAAAAATACATTTTATAGAGAATAACTATATTTTTACATACAGAAAACAATGAGAAATAAATATAAATGACTAATGAAATGGCTAAATGAACATTTAACATCATTTTTACCTTTATTGAAGACTCTCGTACGAAAAGTAGCCGATCTGATTGATTGCCACAAGTGAAAACCGAGGTTCCACTGTATATCGAAAGAGGAAATTGGTCCAGAAGTTATTTTTTTCCATTCATTGTGACCCACAGAATACTGTACAAGTCTCTCTGTATGAATTTGGTCACCCATATGTTTATAGTTATTTTATGGTAAGCTCATTTTAAAAAATGGCAGATAAAACATATTCATATTTTATGTTATGCAGTAAAACAAAAATGGTGCCGCCAAATCTGCCACTGGTACCACTTTCTCTGAGACTTGAGGGATATTTACTAAACCTGTTGCAAATATCTGTCAAGCTCAGAAAATATTGTGACACCACAATTTTTCATTTTAGTGCCAACACTGATGATGTAAATGAGTACAACCACTGCTGTGTTAATTTGAATGAGCTTCAGTTAGTGAGGATATGTCTGTATTGTGCACGGGTGGACTGAGACGGACAATAGAAATGAGTGTGTTTACTGTGACTTAACTTTAATATGGCTGAAGAAATAAACTAATATATTTGAGTGCTGCAATCACGCAGTCTCATCACCTTTTATTTGTTCCGTAATTGAAGTACAGTTTGACCTGAAAGCCTGTGATTACAGCAGCACTGCTTTTCTTCTGTTTTTCTGGTGCGGACTCCACTCCTTAGTAAATATGAACACATGCAATTTCACTGTGTAGTGCCAAAAATGAGCCACAGTTCCTTGGTAAATGCCCCCCTTGATGGTGCCAAGTGCCACCAGTATGAAATGTCATCTCCATGTGAGCTCTCTGCTTTGTTTACAGTTCACCAGCTCCTCATGCTTTCATGGAGCTCTCGTGCATATGCAGTTGTCTTGCGACTTCAGATACTGTAAAACATTATGGTTTGGTTTGCCTTTTTGGCAACACTTTTAAGAAATATTAAGGTCTGGTATTTCATGATGAAGAAATGTGCCACCCAGTGCAGCACTGTGTTTCACTGATGTGTTTTTAATCATTACTCTATGTCACTATCACAACCCATTTCATATTAAGCACACCTTTAGTAGTGATGAATTTATAGTAAATCAAATGACAACCAGTCATAGTCACACACACACACACACACAGAAGTGAGCCTAATACAGATGCACACATAAGCACTATGCAATTTGTCTGCACCAAAGTATGTCAGCCAAAATGTGACACCATAATGCTTGTAATATGATCCAATATCTCATTTGAAAGAGCCCAATATTTGGTCATTAAAACTATTTTATGACTCTGAAAATGGAAGATGAATACATTGGATTCCGCCCACCCTCTCCAACCCATATCATACTCACTCTGCTACTGATGAAAACTGTTTATTGCCTCTTCTCCCCTCTTTTTGCCTGCTCTCCCCCTCTACTCAGCCTAAATGCCTGACAATCATTCAAGCAATTGTTTTTCTCCCTTCCGGCAGAAGCAGCTCTGCCTCCCTCTCCATGTTAATTTGCCTGTAACTCACCCTAGAATACAGTGAGTTTCCCTGAGATTTAAGGTTCCCATTAGAATAGGAGCAGGCCAGTCAATATGATGATCACACTCTTACTATTAAAACCCATAAATACAGAAACACCCAGTCTGTCGAAAGGGAGGAAGCATTTACTGACAGCTAAGGGGAAAAGCTGGCACCAATAAAAAAGCTTCCATCATTTGCTTTTTTTTCCTCTCCTCATTTAGGTTTTATGTCATTTTGGAAAAACGTATTTCCTTGAGAATGGTGGTGAAGACTCCTTGGTAACTAGTGATTGGGTGCATTTGTTGTCCTGTTGTCTTGTTTTATGTCTATCATTTAGTCTTCTCTCCTGAACTGCTCGCCTACTGTCTATTGCTTTTGGTCTGATCCCACCTTTATGTAACAAACCCACATTATTTCGCCCTCATTCTTCTCCCTGTTTCCCACTGGCAAATATATTATTCTCTCTTTCTCTCCTTCACTATTCATTCTTTTGTAAAGCTCCTTTCTTTGTCACTCTTTCTTTCACCCTCTCTCTTCACTTCTCACTTTTTCCAGTTTGTTTTTTCTTTTTTTGGCATGTTGACTGGAGGAAGCATCTCCTCCCAACCACCCTACTTTTGTCCACCGTGTTGTCTCTCACCCATCCCTTGCTTTGTCCTTCTGCTTCCTCCCTACTGGCTGTCTTCATGTGAAGTGACGGCTGCTCACAGAACCTGAGGAAACATCTTCTCCATCTCCAATAAGTAATGATATGTGCTGGCCCTGTTAGCACCACCCCACCACCCCCACAAAAACACAAACAGTCACTGTTCTTGTACTGTTTGTCCTGTGCACATTTATACACGTTGGAGCCATAAGAACTTGCAGATTCTGAAACATCCACAAAGCACAGCCTCTAAAATGTGTAGATGAAAACATTGACTCACAAACAGAAACATATGCAGACTTAGAAAAACAAAGAAAATTCAAAGACAAGCATATAGTATACACTCTCTCACACAAACACATACATACATCAATGTAAGCACACACACATATGCACAGACATGAACCAACATTTGCAAGTATATGCAGAATTACACAGAAACAAAAGTGTGTATGTATGCAGCTACACACATAAAGGCCAACGCATACACCCAGAGACACATACAGAGACACACACACACAAACGGCTGTAACCCATACTACAGGGACACATATCTCATAGATTAGAACAGACACTCCCTGTATATTTTGTTCTTAGATGTCCTAAAACCTTTTCCATGTCCCATTTTCATCCACTTACCCAGCATGTGTTGCTCTCATCTCAGGCTTTTAGGCCCTATTAGATGTTTATTCCAACCAGAGGCATAGTAAGGCAGGGATCGGACTACAGGGTGCCTCTGGTGCTCCCTGTATATGTAGCATAGTCAGCAGGCCATAGCTCCTCTGTGTGCCTTTACTGAACTGGTCACATTTATCTGGCCTTCTGCCTCAATTCATTAAGCATGAGTGCACTCCGCGGCAGTGTTAGAACAACGTGGGTGGAGAGGCAGAAGGGTGGACCAGTGCTGATACTCTCAGTGCATCTTTTGTGTGGGCATATATTTTTTTCTTATTCTACTTCATGATTTTCTGAGACAACTGTCTAACTTTATGATAGCAGAAATCTAAATCCATGTAGCAAAACACTACTATACCAGTTTTTGATTACTTTACATTATTAATATTTTAGGGGCACCAGGGTTTTAATGTGAACCATGAAGGAAATAAAATCAATTAATCAGTATCACATCTCAGTGTGAAGTTCTCTGTAACACAGTCACTTGGACTGTGTTACTGAATAAAACCCCATGTGGAATTAATACATTTATTTATATATTAAGAGAAGAGAAAAGGAATGGAATAACACCAGGAACAAGCATTTAATAAAATTGTTTGAGAAGGAAGTAATGATTTGCTGGTAAATGGGAAAAACTTGAGAATAAGCCACTTAATGGAAAAGTTATGACCTATGTTTTTGAGACATCAGGCAAACCACAGAAATGAGACCTAAAGAGCACCCTACTTGGATGCTGGCAGTTTGAAACCTGCCCCCGGGGATATTCAGATGTTCTCAAGGCAGGCTGACCTTCTGAGTAAAGCTGGGTTTGTTTGTCATCTGTAGTTTGTTTTTTCGCCAGCTTCTCATTTGGGATCCAGATTGTATGTTTTCTGTAGGCGGGTTTGGGCCAGGTCCAAATAACACTTTACCAGTGCTCAGGAACATTAGAGACTGTGCGCACTGGTCTAGCTCTGATTACATTTAAAGTAACTTACACTAAACTTTACAAAAGTCTAAAACCTAGAGAGAGCAAAGTTCCTCATCGCCGGACTCCAGCGCCACACCGCCATCACCATTTGCCCAGGCCGCAATACGGACTTCATCATGCCCAGCGACCCATACCCTCGCTGCGAGGCCTGCCTCAGCGCAGAGCACGCCTAACTGGCACTTTCCCCCAAAGCCACTTGCCCCCTCTGTGCTTGCTTGCCCACGGTGAAGAAGCAGTCGCAGGCAGAGGCATTCACAGCTGTCAGAGAGCGGGATCCTGACAATGACAGTAGCTGGGCAAATTGTGGTGACGATCCCTTGGCGGATAACCCCCTGGAGTTCCTCGGCGTTGGTGGGCCCGAGTCTGTTGAATCATTCCCTGCTATCGCTGGCTCCCCTGGCTCTTCCCCAATCCATCGTTTGACTGGGATCCTCTTCTATCTTTCTTCCCAAGGTGATGTTCTTCGGCAGGAGGCGAGCCACTTAATCCACTCTCACGGGACCAGGTCACTGTGCGTTCATCAATGCGCATCCCAGGCAGGTGCAGCAATTAACAATGTGACTCTCCTCTCCACAACCTTTTCCCCCTGTCACTGCACAGCCCAGGGCTCCCTGCAGAGGCAGCGAAGGAAACTGGGATGGCCATGGCACCGCTGCAGTGGTTGCAGTGGCATGCATTAAGGCCTGGGCAACAAAAAAGAAATGGTCTAGCGCAACATGTTGTTGCACATGTCACAGCTGTTGGAGCAGATCCGCTCCACCACCGAGTACTGCACTTCCTACTCCCCCTCCTCCTCCCTCTGTGATTTTCAGACAGGCCACCCCACAGTATTCCCGAGCTGCTAGGCATGTAGCCAGCGCAGGGGCGAACCCTACTGCTGTGCTACCCCCCAAGGGTAATGGCGGGAGACAGAAAGCAAATCACCGGAGACAACTGGACACTCACAGGTCCTTTTTGAAAAAAGAGAAACGAAAATCTCTTCTGACTACCCTTTTTCCTTTGTTTCTGAATCTGCGCTGTCCGGTTACACACATGCTTCCCGAACACAACTGTGGAGAAACTCAATTTCTTTTCTCCCCACTATCATGGTTCTAAGAAGCTGCCCAGCTAGCTCAGTCAGTAGAGCATGAGACTCTTAATCTGGGGTTGTGGCTTTGAGCCCACATTGGCCACTCATTGTAAAAGATGTCTCCACAACAGAGGACGCAGCTGCACTGCCACCGTCCCTCTGTGGACTCTGCTGCTGAACACAGCGGCACCTTTCAGGGCCACCACCAGATTCATAAAGAGCAGTTTTCTGACAGTTGTTTCTCCTCTCTCTCTGGGTGTTCACTGTCTTCTCTCACACACATTTCCCCACTACATAGCTCTCCCCTCGCACACACTGTGCCATGGGATGTGCCTAACATAAATTTTTCTCCACAGCAAATTTCAGTTTTTTCTCCTAATACAGTTCTTCCCACAGCAGGCATCTGAGCAGCACTGCCTCCATCCCTCTGTGGTCCCCCCACTCCACGTTACTCGGTGTGGCAAGAGCAGCTATCAATGAGCGATTGGATGGACAAGCTGATTCAAACCAGCTACACTCTGCAATTCTCCAGGCACCCCCCTGCCTTCAGTGGAGTGCAGGAGACAGTTATGACATCACCAGTTGACTCTGCTGCGCTGACAGCAGAGTTGCAGATGCCATTGAACAAAGCAGTGATCTCCATGGTACCGCCCGGGCAGGAGTGTGAGGGGTTTTACTTGCGCTACTTCCTGGTTCCCAAAAAGTCGGGCAAGATGAGACCTATTCTCAATCTGCCTCTCTTCAACATATATGTACATAGTGCACAGACTGTTTCACATGCTCACCACGAAGCAAGTGCTGGAGTGTGTGCATCCTGGTGATAGGTTTATGTCCATCGATATGAGAGATGCTTATTTTCATGTACCTATTATCCCCAAACACAGGAAATTCCTGCATTTCTCCTTCCAAGGTGCACATTTCTATTACAACAGGCTGCCCTTTGGCTTTACTCTGGCCCCCCATACATTTTCCAAGTGTGTGGAAGTGGCATTAGAACCGTTGCACAGGGCAGGAATCAGAGTCTTTTATTTAAATGATCTGATTCTGATGGCATTTTCCAGACATCAAGCGGCATTTCACATAGTGGTGCTGGTGCAACACCTGACACAGCTGGGTTTTGCAGTGAACTGGGAGAAGAGTTCACCTGTGCCCTGCCAAACACTCCCTTAGCTGGGAGTGTACCTGGAGTCTCTCAGCATGAAAGCAAAGCTGTCATCTGCCAGGCAGGAGGTGCTTTCATCTCTCCTGCAGTGCATTGTTCCGCGCACGAAGGTAACAGCTTTGTCTATCATAAATTTACTGGGCACGATGTCAGCAAGTCATGTCATGGTTCCCCTCGGTTTTCTTCACATGAGGAAGCTCCAGAGGTGGTTCGGCCATCTTTGCCTCAACCCGGTGTGTCACAAGAGGTACATGTTTACGGTTCCCCCCTCGGTCCGATCAGACCTGGCGCACTGGAAAACCCCCAGTGTGCTGGCATTGGGTGTTCCCCTGGGCAGAGCTATGTCACACATCTTGGTGTTCACAGATGCATCTCTGCTTGTGCCTGTCATAAGCAGAGGGATGACAGTGGAATCACACCCCGTCTCTCCACATCAACTGTCTGGAACTGGCCACAGTTTTAAAAGTTTTAAAACATTTTGCACCAGTACTGAGAGGCAAACACATAGTGGTGCGTTCAGACAATACAACAGCAATTGCGTACATCAACTGGAAAGGTGGTGTTAGTTCTGCCCAGCTGCTGGAGATTGCATGAGATCTCCTGCTCTGGGTTCATCAGAAACTGCTGTCCCTCAGAGCCGTACATGTCCCCGGTGAGCAGAACTGCACCACAGATCTCATGTCACAAGGCAGACCTCAGCCCAGAGAGTTGTGGGACAGGTGCAGTCAAGCTGTGGCAGACCTGTTTGCAGCATGTGGGAATGCGCAGTGCAATCTCTGGTTCTCAATAAACACCGGAGACAAACCCCCACTAGGGGTAGATGCCTTTGCTCATCACCCCTGGCCCAGAGGTATCCTTTACGTGTTCACTCCTGTTCAACTGATCCCACAAATTTTTTTACAGATTCAGGCCTGACTTCGGCTAAGCGGGCAGACAATCTGTGCACACCGTCTGTCTCACCGGCGTGCCTTCTTATCTGTGAAGATGGCAGCTCAGCCATTCTGAGACCAAATCCTGCCTATACACCAAAAATAATAATATCTTCTTTTAGATCCAGAGTCATCTCCCTGGATGGGTTCTTTCCTCCGCCTCACAGAGATGAGTCAGAGAAAAAACTCCATGTTCTCTGCCTGGTGCACGCTGGTTGTGTGAGGCTATCACGCCGGCTTACATGTCAGCTGGGACTGATCCTCCACCTGACATCAGAGCTCACTCCACAAGGGCTTTTGCATCTTCCACCACCCTCTTCAAAGGCATGGTTGTGGAGGACATTTGCACAACAGTCTCCTGGGCCTCTCCATGTCCTTTTGCCCATTTCTACCTTTGGGACACGTCCGAGTTTTCACTGGCTCACTTGGTCCTGAGTGTTCTACATGACCAGGAGGCTCCCCCCATCGTGGAACATGAGTGTACAACCACCACTGAGCACTGATTCTGCATGCCTGTCATTTGCTCGGGTGATTAGTTGTCGGCCATGCACTCTCACTTGACTGTACTATCAATGCAAGCTGTTGTTGTGTGTACCCCTACCACACAAACTTTCTGTGTGCTCTCCATGGCACTCATGTTTTGTCGGTCCTACCTGCCTGTTTGTGGTCGGCTACTGGTACAGTCATGCTTACTTACTACTACTGTGAGACAACAGCTGCGTAATACGAGCATCTGACCATCTCTGTGCTTTACTAGCACCTGTATGCTCTTGCAATTCAAACTGTTATCTGTGCATTGGCAAGCACACACACTCACCGTGCACTCTTCCCTGCACTTCTCCTCCCCTGTTAAACAGAATGGCCACTCTGCCTTCTCACAGTGGCAGTCAGATGTTACATAGGCATAATTGCACCTGCCTCTCAGTCACAGCCTGATGCAGGAGAGAGGATGTTGTTTTTGGGCTGCTATTATGGGGTATATCGACAAGCTGAGGTGTGTTTTAATGCTCTTGGGCGGCGGTGTGCCAACAGGGCATTGATTACATCCAGCTGCACTTTTATCCCAATGGCGACAGCTCTTAGAGGGCGAAGCCTACACGAAATAAAATGATGGTTACGTCAGATACCCAAGCTTCTATGAATGTAACGCGTAGCCCTCTAAGCTGGCAGCCCTGCTGGCACCACCCCTCCCCCAGCTGAAAAAAATGTGCTAGTGTAGGGAGCAGATCACAGGTCACATTGGCACACACAGCGGCACAGGGCGCGAAAGAATCTCTTTAGGACTGTGCATTTGCGATGGATAAACCAATAGCGACAGCTCTTAAGAGGGCTACACCTATACTCATAGAAGCTTGGGTTACTGAAGTAACCATAATTATTTATTGTGACCTGTTTTTATGAGACCTGGCTGGTGACCTCAGTCAGTTTGGACTGGTTACCTTTGCCAGAAATTGGACTGTTGTAGGGTTTAGCATTGGCTACATTAGTGATAGCTTTATTACAAGCCAAGCACTGAAGAGTCCTTGAGCTAAAGCTAATGCAGTAATATTAGAGGTAATGTAAAGATGTGGAAGATGAAGTTAAAGTTGCTCTTGTATCGGCACCTGTAACCTGATACTACATTGCTCCTGGCTTCCTAGTGTTTTCACACAGTGTTAATTAGCTAAGAGTTACATGTAAAAGTAACATCAAGAGAATGATCTGTGACAGTGACTTCAACTGGATGCAAGTTGCAGTGTCCATGCTTTTTTCACAGCTGCAAGTGCTCATAGGTTTACGATTCCTAAGTTAAAATTTTAGTGCAAATTGATTAGGTTTGTGGCATTCAGCTTTTGTCTAAGAGATCTAAAATCAAAGTTACATGTAATGTTATAGAGATCTTTAGAAGCTGTGGTGCTGCTGACCTGTATAGATTTTTCTAATACCTTTACTCTTTGAAGTAATTATGTAGGATACTTGGCATTGTGCAAATGAATTGTTATCTGCATGTGTGCATGTTTTCCAGGTGACAACCAGCTCTGCAGACCTGATGGCATGAGCAGGTTTGCAGCAGAAATGGCTGTACTACAAGCAATCAACTCCCCCCCCAAAAAAAAGTGATTTATTTTTTTCCTTAACTCCAGAGAATACTTTAGTACTTCCTTGTAAACTAACCACTGAAATAGTTAATCTGATTTTAGCTGTGATTAGTTGTTATTTGCATACATTAGGGTTCCCCAATTAGCTTTCACCAAGGGCCAAATTATGCCAAGCATGCCAAGCCAAGAGGACACAACATCCGGGTTTAAACACTCACACACCCACCAATACTGACAAATAAACATCCTGGCATGCACACACCTCTTTATACAGTATCTGACTCAAACCAAAAATATATTTGCTGTGCTTCTTATAGCAACAAACAATTACTAACAACAGCAGTACAAGTGGCACACAGTAGGAAAGGACTGAGTATCCTGAGGTAAAGATAATAACTGTGTCAACTTTTCTACAAAGACCTGACATGTCTGCATACCAACAATAACATTAATGCTGACTGTTAAACACTGTACCCATCTGCAAAATGTCCAAGACAGCTGTCAGCAGCATCTCTACAACCACCTCCAGAAGAGCCAAGTCAGTCTGTTAGCAAAGAGTCAGACAGGAGGACATATTTATACACACACACACACACACACATTTTTGCTTGTGGTGATCTGAAATTGTATGGTAGTTGGCATTAAAACTGGCAGCATGCACTGTGTTGAAGTGCCAGTATACTGTATATTATCTGCTTTGCAGACAGCTACAGTCTGGACCTGGCCCGCCAGCCACTATTCAGGGTCCAGGGGCTTGTAATGTATGGACATTGTTATGGATCTATTGACACAAATAGGTGATGTGCCTAGGTTTGATTACACTGTATTGCCAGAGTGTAAGTAAACTCCCACAGCTTTTAGTCTAGGTCTGCTCTTCATGGCATGGGCTAGGGTAATACTGTGCCTCTTACTTACAGCACACAGTTTGTAATTAGGTTTCACAATAAAACAAAATACATTTGCATGTAAAATTTAATAAACATCTTGCAAAGTCTGAAATGTTAAATTGCAAATTGAAATTTAAAACAAATAAGGTCCACTGCAGACCTTATTTTCACAGGCGCTGAGTGCACCCTGGTGGGATTAGCACTTGGGCTTACATACACAGTAGCAAGAAACACAGCACTATGCTATCTTGCTCTGCAGAGAGGGCAGTGGAGTCCTGGTGATCTTCTCCACAGTCTTTACCACTCTCTGCAGGCGCTTGCGGTCCATAGCAGTAGTGCTGCCA
>NW_018127953.1:649492-653009 GCF_001952655.1 Monopterus albus
ATAAACACACACACACACCACCTCCTTTTACCTTCCCCAAAGCAGCAGTGCGATTGCTTCGATGTACAGAATGTGTTTGTAGTTGAATCACTGAGTCTGGGACTCTGTCAGAAAGCCAAGTCTCGGTGAGATCTAGAGCACACCATTCTCTGATTTCCCGTTGTGTTGTAGTCCTAGCCCTTAGCTCGTCCGGTTTGTTTTCCAGAGACTGTACGTTAGCTAGGAAGAGGCTGGGTAATGGTGGTCGAGTAGCGCGAGCTTTTAGCCTAGCATGGAGTCCTCCTCGCCTGCCCCGTTTGCGTCTCCAGGTTGCTCTCCTGATTTCAGCCTGCTCGCTTGTGCCTGGTGCTCCGGGGGCTCCCTGAGGGTGATGGTGGCTGTCCTCGCCATTGTTGTTGTTGCGGGAGCGGACGATGGGTTGTAGCTCCGGTGGTATGAAACCAGTAAATTCCCAGTGGCTTTGCCGTTCTGTTGTATTTAAGCAGTGCATGACATTTGTGCACTGCAGAAAAAAGCAAAAAACACACAAAAAAGAAGAAAAAGAAGAAATGAAGAAGCCGACATTCAGGAGTGGAACACGCAAACACGTCTGCCTTGGTGGGCGCCATGTTGCCATCTTGTGTTAGTATTCCCCTGCCATGGACATTAATTTAACTTCAGTGTTTGTGCTGTGCAGTAGTATTTTCATGTACTGTCCTCATTACTTAGATCCATTCCTCAAGTCAGTTTATCTGCCAGTTTCATACCCCTGGTTATCTATACTTCTGCATTACCTATTGCCTGTATAAGCTATTATTTCTTTGTAGCTTCTTCCGGTTCTTTCAAACCAGGAACTCTCAATGAGACGAAAGAGACTGCTTTAGATTTTATAAAAAATAACCGTGCTGGTTTATTCAGAGGATCACAGGTAAACTTCACATTACACGTCCAGAGCTCTCTCACCCCTCTACCTGCGCGCAGGCAGCAGAAAAGCTCAAGATCTCTGGACCCAACCGCCTATATAATATTAATCATTTTTGGGCTAGCCCATGCTACAAGGGGCGTCAAACCGTGACGCCACCCGATAAGCAAGCTTTGCAGCTGCTCTATCGTTTAGCCAAAACATGAGGAAAAGTCAAGGTGCGTGACTGTTGTTTTCGTGGTGTGTATCTAAACAATTGGACATAACCTTACACATTAAGACAAATATTAAGACTAGCATTACAGTTGACCCTAAAAGCTCTTTTCCTGTAACCTTGGCGTGCCTGCAGTCCCTGCAGGCTGAATAGTTACAGCCTAAGCTAGTCACCCTGTCTGCACTAAACATTTCTAGACAACAAATCTCTAATCCATATCTATCTAACTAAGAAATAACCTAACACCTGCATAGGGCTGGTATTCCTCTGTTAAAGCAGTTTTTGTATCACTTTATCCCTGTCTTGAGT
Organism: Monopterus albus; assembly: GCF_001952655.1. Taxonomy (NCBI): domain Eukaryota; kingdom Metazoa; phylum Chordata; class Actinopteri; order Synbranchiformes; family Synbranchidae; genus Monopterus; species Monopterus albus. The sequence goes on from NW_018127953.1 coordinate 650,917, forward strand.
CTGTGTTTGGGTCCTCATTTTTTTCACCTTTTGACAGTTGGTGTATTGTCTAATTCACTAACAGTTACCTCAGATGTGACGAAAAGAGCAACAAATAGTTCAGATCTGGATTTGGGTCTAGTACTGTTCAGTTTCCTGTGACCGCAACAACAGCCTAATTTACAATCATTTTTGTGTGAACTTAGACTGTGATACTGTGTATTTCCCTATTGAATTTATGGGTGTGTTCCTGTTTGCCATCAGTTTCCTTCATGTCACAGCTGCACAGTTATAAGGATTACAAGTGTGACACAAAGGTGTTATAAAAGTAAGTAGTTAAAATGTGCTGGAGACTGAAGGTTAAACAAATGGCACTATTGCAACACTACTCTGACACTAGCAAAAGACATTTAGGAAGTTTGATGTGTGTCTAACATTTAAAGCCTTTGTGACTCACAGCGGTAAAGAATATCTGATTTCTGAACACTGTTGTATTCAGAATCATGTGAAAATTGGGATCAAGTTTTACAGACAACATTAAAAACAACATAAAGCTGCATGCATGTGGTTGATTTGCATTAATCTACAATCTAAGTTTCTTTAACACAAATGGCTACATGTTGTCCCTGTGAAATAATAAGGAAAGAAATGACACTGTGAAGCATATTAATTATTTTTCTGCAAGTTTTTTGCAAATCATCCCCTCTGTTGTAGGTGCATACACAATGCTATCAGGTGTGAAAAAGTAACTACTGGACTTCATTGTCCTTGGCATAAACCCGTGCAGGAGCATTTGTTGAATAGTGCTTGTGTATTTTGTTTGGTAAGTGTGTATATGAGTGTATATACTGTATATGCATTTACTATGTGCCTGACACAATCCATGTGTCTTTGTTGAGGCAAAGCCTACTCACACATACAAAATCACATGCACACACACCCACACAGACTCTTAACCATGGACAGCACTGTCAGGGAGCCAGCCATTGTGACAAACACCTCCAGGCAGACACCCCCTCTGTGGCAATGCTCTGTGGCAACACCACACACACACATACATGCAAAGGCAAATGCATGGGATATACTGTCCATGTGCAGTATAAAAAGGAAAAAGAGCTTACACACTATTAACTTGAGTACAGCAGTCTGCTTTTCTTAGTCATTCATTATAAAAGACTCATCCTGACATCATTTGCAAATCATCCTTCCTTGTATCCTCCTACTACAGCTGCTGTAATAAGTAAATAAATAAAATCATACATTATACAATCATAATCTGAGATGTCTCATTGATTCTCTTGGTTGGCAAAAGAGAGAGAAAATTGATCACACACACACACACACACACATGCAAACATGGCACAGTACATGTAAGCAAGTGTCCAAGGTCTGTTGTGAAACAGCAACCAAATGAACACATGACAGTAATAGTACCTGCCCATGCCTCTGCATATGTGTCCACATTTTTAGCACACACTTGCACACAAACACACACACACACACACACACACACACACACACACACGAAGTAAACAGAGCACCACAGGCTGAGATGAGCACAGAATGGAGGAGAGTCATTCAAAGCAGAGAATGGGGTGCAGATGAGATGCCTACCAGACTGAATGAGAGTGTCAGTGAGGGAATGAGAGCCAGAGGATGAAATGGAATGCCAGAATGATTGCATTAAAGGAAATACCAATAACCTACTAAGTACTCACGTTTTGTGTAGCTCTAGAAATAAAAAAACCTCTCTCTCTCTCTCTCTCTCTCTCTCTCTCTCTCTCTCTCTCTCTCTCTCTCTCTCAAAATAGGTGCTCTAAAAACTGAAATAAAGTCTTCTTTTTCTTTCATGCCTCTTTTCTTATCTACAGCTCAGAAAGTGTGAAGGACAATGTGGGTTATTTTCTTTTGAATTTCATTTTACTATAGTATTTTGTTGATTGTGTCTTATAAACAATGCACATGTACCGGGGATGAAAATGCAACTAGTCCATCCATCCATCCATCCATTTTCCTCCGCTTATCCGGGACTGGGTCGCGGGGGCAGCAGTCTAAGCAAAGATGCCCAGACTTCCCTCTCTCCAGACACTTCCTCCAGCTCCTCCGGGGGAATG
>NW_018127953.1:653140-654785 GCF_001952655.1 Monopterus albus
TGCCCGAGCCACCTCAGCTGGCTCCTCTCGATGTGGAGGAGCAGCGGTTCTACTCTGAGCTCCTCCCGGGTGACCGAGCTCCTCACCCTATCTCTATACGTGGAACACACCCTCCGGTCCCCCTTCTTAAAAAGAGGGACAACCACCCCGGTCTGTCAGGCGCCGGCGACGACGAGGAAGAAGGGCTGGTATCCACAGTAGGCTGAAACTCCGCCGACCACTGTTAATGGGTGCTATGAAGTTAAGGAATTTGGGCCTCTACACCTCGAATTGGTCAGTGGCTGAAAGCTACCGCTTCCTTCCGCCCGTCGGCGGGGACGATGATTCTCCCTCCCCGTGTTTCCGACTGGTGAGATGCTCGGATCGGCAACATGTTGTGGGTAATCTTCGGCTGAACCAAGCTGAGTCATCCCAGAAGAAGTTAAGCTTCTTTGGTCTTGCTCTTTTTAATGCCAGGTCTCTTAACACCAAGACGTTTATTCTTAATGATTTTATCACTTCACATGACAACAACATCCTAGTGACTGAAACCTGGCTGAGGCCTGAAGAAAACTGTGTTTTCTCGGAACTGTTACCCCCCGATTATTTATTTTTTTAACTCCCCTCGGCTTACTGGGAAAGGGGGTGGACTAGTATCTGTGTTTAAGCAGATTCTTAAATGCCGCCGTATCCCGGTCAAAATCTATCCCAGTCTTGAGATTTTACCTTTTATTTGGACTCAGTATCATCCTACCTTTTGTGCAGTTATATACCGGCCCCCTAAATCGAAAGATTTTATTAACGACTTTGGAGACTTTTTATCAACATATGTTCCACAATTCGATTATTTCCTGATCTGTGGTGATTTTAACATTCATGTGGAAAGCCCTGTGGACCAATTAGCCAACGATTTTAATGCGCTCCTAGACGCTTTCGATCTTCCCCTGTCGGTTCAGCTCCCCACTCATCAGCGGGTAGGAACGCTTGACCTGGTCATCTCTCGAGGACTAGTGGTCTCTATTAAAGATGTCTTTGGCTTAGCCATTTCTGATCACTCTGTCATTTGTTTTGAGGTTCAAGGGCCCGAGTTTGTTGCTGGCCCGAGGGCTCCTCTTCAGAGCCGCAGGATGATTACATCCTCTACATCATCAAACTTTGCTGCTGCTTTTCTGGCCTCGGGGCTCCACTCCCCTGGAATACAACAGGCCCTGTCGTCTCCAGAGACCTTCCTATTCGAGTTCAACTCCACCTGTGTCCGGATTATGGATGCTATTGCTCCAACCAGGAGGAAAAAGTCTAGAAGCACCTATCAACCCAGACTAAATGATGTTACCCGTGCCCACCGAAGACACTGTAGACAGGCAGAACGGAGATGGAGGAAGGACGATCTGCAAGTTTCATTAGGCATACTGAGAGACACCCGGTTGGCATACCAGAGAGCTGTGAGCGCAGCTAAGTCCCAATATCTATCCGACATTATCTCTGAAAATAGACATCAGCCTAGAGTATTGTTCAAAACCATCAATGCAGTTGTTAATCCCTCCAATGCTTTATTTTGTGAGACCTCAAGTATTGTCTGTAATGAGTTTTTAATGTATTTTAGTGAAAAGTCCCGAGTCATCAGGCAGGGTGTCCCGCATTCTTCTTCTTATGTCTTACCTGTCTC
>NW_018127953.1:658489-662474 GCF_001952655.1 Monopterus albus
CCCGGCGGCGCCATGCCGGGCAACGTCACAAACCTTGGTTGGATTCTACTCATAAAGGGCTTTTGAACTACTCTTAGTCTGACCCGTCACCCAAGACCGGTTTGCCTTGGGAGACCCTACCAGGGACATATAGCCCACGACAACATAGCTCCTAGGATTACTCGGGTACTCAAACCCCTCCACCACAATAAGGTGGCGGTTCAAGGAGGGGAATGCAACTAGTGTTTATGACAATTAGCTGCTATAGGGGGAGACAAACTGCCAAGTTATGCATTGTTGCTTGAAACTGTTTAATAGTTAATAAGCAATTACATTTTTAAATGTAAATGCTAACCTTTGTTGGCATGTTGCTTAAAAGTGTGGATAATATTTATTCAACTACAGAAACTTTGGGATTGTCTTCTCTGTAAGAGGTAATTTATGTATTATTACTGTATACTTACTGTATTCATGTAGTTGATTTGAAGATGCTTTGACCTTTATAAAAATAAGAATACTTGACTGTTTCATTCATTTACTCTGTCCATTAGACACTATGTCTATTCAAGCATTCCACATAATTCAAAAGACTTACAGTATGACTGAAAATGAAGGACATAGAAACATATGTGCCTCTGTTTTTGCTAAAGCTGCTGGTCTTTGTGTGATTATTTTATTGAAGATTATTTTGCATGAAAGCTTAGTCTTGATTATCTGTTCAAACCCATATGGGTTGCACCAATTATTGTAGAGGTGCCTTCTTTGTTGTTAACCCAGAACGTTGGGCAGTCACTTAAATAGTCAATATCTCTAGTGTTAAGACTCTATTAAAATCTTAAAGGACTGAAATTAAATATGTTACTTACTGTTGATTTTGACAACCATCTTCAGTGCTTAAATGCAAGCCTCTATTGGGTCTGGGCTTTTTGTACATAAAAGCATGAATGGAAGTCTGACAGATATCATCAGTGCCATTATGATACTTCTCACTGATAGATATGCAATGTCCAATGTAATTACATTGCTTCCCTTTAAAGAACAAAAATTGTGAACAGATCACTGTTATTGGTATTTACACCTTTATTAGATATTGTACTGTAGATCAACAGTGAAAATACAGGTAACATGATACACTGGGCCTCATATACACACAGATACTCTGTAGTCATTTGGCAGATACTTTTGTCCTTTTGCACATGGGAGGATTCAGGGATTGAACAAACAACCCCACATTTAGTGACTACCATCAGTGAGCTACATTTGTCTCTGCTGTTTCAGTATTTCTGGCTTTGGTATGGAGTTCTTATCAATACAACCTGGGCTGGATAAACCCAGCTTAAGGTATATTTACCAAACAGTATTTTGCACCCTACAGACTTAGTTACAGGGATTGTTACACCTACAGTATTGGTACATATTGTAATGTCATGGCAACTACACAGCTAAAAGAGAAAGAGCTTAAATTCCATTAAAACAAAACATGTCAAAAGTACAAATACTGTAATGATTTTTTTCATCTCAAACTGAAAGACTGAACATATATACTGTACACAACAAGTACTGACTGTTGTTATGTCAGCAGCAAGTGACTGTGTTGACCTCTGCCCTCATTATGGTTGGTTGCAGGTTTGATCCGTCTACGGTCCAGCCCACCTCCTCGCCTCCAGGGTGTTGAATATGTCCTCAACATAACAGCAACGGATGACAATGCCTCAGGCGGACCTCAAGCTTTGTCATCGACGGCTCAGGTCATAGTGGGAGTGGATGACGTGAATAACAACAAGCCAGTCTTTGAGAAGGTAAGGCAAGCAATCACACACTCACATCATTAAAACCTTCCTCAATCTTGCTCATTATCTGCTTTTGTCTGAAAAGGTGCTGCATCAACAAATGCCATCCTGATTTACATGCATTTCAGGGCAACACAGGCTAATGAACAGAAAAGCTAGAAAAGACAAAGAAAGGGAGATAGAGTACTGATGAAGGAGAGTTACACTACAAAAATTGAACTCTTTCATTTACAAAATAGTTCAGACCCTTAATTCAGCTTCCAGTCTTTAGGGATAAGTCTCTACAAGCTTTGCACACCTGGATTCAGTAAGTTTATCCCATTCTTCCTGGCAGATCCTCTGAAGCTCCTTCAGATTGGACATGAAGCAACTATAAAAAAAGCAACTTCTGGTTTCTCCACATATGTTCTTTGGGATTTATGTCTAAGCTTTGGCTGAGCCACTAAAGACAGATACTTGTCTCAAAGACATTCTGCTACTCTGAAGCCATTGTATATCTCAGTGGCATTCCCTTTGTAGTTTCCTTTGTCCTGTCTATCCCATGTAACTTCCACTGTCTCCCCATCTTTTTCTCTATATCTCCTCTATTTATTAGGCCCTACCTCTCCTCTCTGGAGGAGCGATTAACTGTCTTGACCCTTGTCTCTGCTCTCATGTCTCTCTCCTACATCATCTCAGTCTTTTAATTAAAGCTTTGAAGGATGTGGGAGTAATCCCAACCGACCCGCTCTAGAAGAATTATGTCTCTACTTTCTTTTTAAAATCATGTCTCAATTTTAAATGAGGTGACTTTTCAAACCCCCTGAAGTACCACAAGCCCAGATTGGGAGCGGGGCTTGGTGAGTAAACCTTGCTCACTATCTCCTGGGGGGAAGTGAATGCCACGTGTTTCCCTTTTGGCTTCACCTCTTAGCAGGAAAAAACAGAGGGACAGACAAGAAGATGATAGCCAAGAGAGAAAAGGAGAAGAAAGGGATTCCTAGTCCACAGTGTTTCATGTGCCCTGTATGCTCAGTTGTCTCTCTCAGGAATTTCCTTCTGGCTTCTCACTGCAAGTCTGTGACTTTGTCTGCTGCTGGGATGCTGACTGCAACAGATAAATAAGCCCTACAATCACAATACAAAGTAATGGTCCTGTTTGCAATTTCCTGGTTTTTGGATAAATTGGTCATGAAATGTGATCTTTTTTTTCACCAAAGTCACAAATATCAACAAACACAATCTTTCTAATGCTGATAAAACCATGATCTTTCATGTCGTTATTGAATACAGTGATGGTGGAAAAAGTAATGGCAGCATGAGGCTTCTGATCTCACTAAACATCAACTGGAGTCAGGGGTTAGCAAACCTGGAGTCCAATCAATGAAATGAGACTGGAGGTGTGGCTTACAGCTACCTTGACCTATTAAAACACTAACAGCATTGCCTCATAAAAAAAGAGATCTCAGAAGACCTATTATCAAGGTTGTTGATTGGCATGTAGCTGGAAAGGGTTACAGAGTCATCTCAGAAAGTTTAAAAATTCATCAGTCCACAGTTAGACATAATTTCTATAAATGGAGCTGATCTGATACTGTGGCTACTTTCCATAAAAGTACGTGCCCAGCTAAGATCACTCAAAAGGCACAACGCAGAATGATCAATGAGGTGAAAAAGAACTCTAGAGTAACAGCTAAAAACTTGAAGGATTCATTGGAGATGGTTAACATCTCTGTTAATAAGTCAGCCATATGCAAAATATTGAACAGGCATGGTATCCATGGCAGGACACCACAGAGGAAGCCACTGCTCTCCAAAAATAACACTGCCGCATGCCTGACGTTTGCCAAAGACCATCTTGACACTTCACAGCACTACTGGGAAAATGTCCTGTGGACAGAAGAAACGAAGGTAAAATTGTTTGGTGCAGGGAGCATCAGGATGTGGGGCTGCTTTACTGCCTCTGGACTTGGACTGCTTGCCAGTGTGGATGGGAAAAATAATTCAAAAGTTTATCAAGGTGTCCTCTTTAATAAGAGATTAGACACATTTATTGATAGACATAAAATCCTCTCTGATTGCCAATATGGTTTTAGGTCAAACCGATCGACATCTTTGGCCATTACCGACCTGATGGAGGACATTACAAGTGCTATGGATGAGAAGAAATACACAATGGGGATATTTATTGACCTAAAAAAAGCATTTGACACAATCAATCATGAATTATTAATGGA
>NW_018127953.1:662702-677643 GCF_001952655.1 Monopterus albus
GGAATCGTAGACTAGATAATGAACTTCAATTGAAAATTGGGGGAGCTAATATAGGACGAGTATATGAAATTAAATCTCTAGGTGTCACAGTTGATGACAAATTCTCCTGGAAATCGCATATCAGATATGTTCAGAATAAAATAGCAAAAGATATATCGATATTGGCACGGGTGAAATATATTTTGGACAGGAAAGCACTACGCATTTTGTATTCTTCATTGATTTTACCATTGGGAAATACATACAAAAGCTCACTTCAACCATTGTATATATTACAAAAAAGAGCGATAAGAATTGTGCATAAGATGGGATATAGGGATCACACCAATGTAGCTTTCATACAGTCTAAATTGTTTAAATTTTTTGATTTAGTGGGATATAAGACTGCTGTGTTTTTGTATAAAGCCAGGAACAATTTATTACCTGGTGGAATTCAAAAACTATTTAATGAAAGGGAAGGGGGATACAATTTAAGGGGTCAGTTAAATTTAAAAATTCATGCTATACGTACAACCAAAAAAAGATTTTGTATTTCTATAAGTGGGGTAAAACTATGGAATAATTTGTGTGGACATAAAAAATAGTAATAGAATTGATGAGTTTAAACATAAATATAAAGGTATGTGTCAATCAAGATATATGCAAGAACAGGCTTAATGATTAATTAGATGGAACATTGTGGGTGTGGTGTATGAATGTTAACACTATGTAATAATTCTTTAGTATATTACTTGTGTGGTGTAGAAGATAATTATTTAAGATTGTAATTATGTAAGAATGTTAACACTTATAATTGTTTAGTATATTCTTGTGTGGTGTAGAACAAAATTATCTATGTAGAAATACTGCTTGCAAACCAATGATGGTAAGATGATGTCATGGGGTAGGACTGGATAAGTCTGACTTCTTACTACTCCATTCAAGCATGTACTAGGTATAAGCACATTGATATTGGATTATGTGTAAAATTATGTGTGTTGTCATATCAACTGTCTTTACATGCTTGAAAGAATAAATCAAATCAAATCAAATCTACAGGATAATGTCAGGGTGGCTCTCCACAAGTTGAAGCTCATAACAAACTGAGTGATGCAGCAGCAAATTACTCAAAACATTGTGGTAAATATATTACAGAATGGCCTCAGAGACACAAAATCCACCTTATGGAGTGGCCCAGTCAGAGCCCAGACCTCAACCCAATAGAGATGTGGTGGAATGCCCTCAAGAGAACTATTCACACTGGATGTGCTAAGAATATGACTGAGCTGAAGTAGTTTTGTGAGGAAGAATGGTCCAGATTTCATCCTGAAAGTTGTGCAGATCTAATCCACAGCTACAGGAAGAGCTTGCTTGAGGTTATTGCTACCAAAGATGATTCAAGCAGTTATTAAAACACTGCTGTCATTACTTTTTCCACCATCACTTTGTATGTTTAAAGGGGAAGGGTGTTCAATAAAGACATGGAAGATCATGACTGTTTGTGTTTTGTCAGCCTAGAAATATTGTGTTTGTTGATGTTTGTCACTTTGATGAAGATCAGATCATGTTTCATGACCACTTTATGCTGAAAACCTTAAAACTGCAAACAGTGCCATTACTTTTTCTTGTGACTATATTCAAGAGAAAACACTGAACAAATGTTGTATTATCTACAAACCAAAAAAAAAAAGAAAAGAAAGAGGTAGTCCAGGGACAGCAAAGTAAATAGGGGCCACTGATGGTTTCTTAGTTAGAAAAGACATCCAAGGTCAGTTAGTGCCTCCTCTGTCACTGGCAGCCAGTAGCAGGACACTGAGGCACAAAGGCCCTTTTATCTTGTTTTTTTTGTTTGTTTGTTTTGTTTTGTTTTGCTCATTCTGATACTGTATTGTAGCCTGTCTAGAACTCAGTGTTGGATTAGTGAATCAAAAAAGGAGCAAGCAAAGATACACAGAGAGGTAGATTTGTAAATATCTGACTACCTATACAGACCACAAAAGATAATTACAGTATATTTATTAAGCTTCAATTCTCCAATGCTCTTATACAGGATTTAGCCACATACACTTTTATATTTGTAGTAGGAAAAAGTACCCAGATTAGACAAAAATAACAATTTGTTCCCAGGCCAGATCGGATATTGTTTCAGCAAACATGTTTTCAATCTAACAAGGGGTCTCTTTTCATGTTCCATACTTCAAATGGTTTTTTGTAACATGAAGACCCTGAGAAGTGTACTGATGCAACTAATCAGATGCAGCTAATTTACAGTAAATACAATTTCTCATCCAAACAAAAGTATAGTCACTACTGTTAAGGTTTTATCACCACAGCCTCATGTTACCTTAAAGGAGAAGGCCGGACATTTTTTATATTAATAGTATTGTTTGACAATCCCCATACACACTGAAAAAAAGGAAACACTAGGTCTTTGGATTTACACAAATTATGCTAGTATATGCAACGCAATTCATTCATAGTTCCTCTGTTAACATAAAGAAAATTATGTTGGTTTTACACATTATCATGTGTGGGACCGATGTACACATTACAATCAAGTAAATCCAACAAATCGTTTTTTTTCAGTGCAGAGCCAAAACAAAAATGAATTGCCTCTGCTCACAGTTAATCTCTGTTAGGGATGGGACAGTATATCAAAATTCAAGATATATTGCAATACAAAAACATCACAAAATGCAATGATATATATTGTGTGGGTTCCATACACTGGGAACTTTATATTTTTCATAAATAAGATTTTTTTTTTTTTTACATATTCAAATTAGTGCTAGAAAAGGGGAAAAACAGGAAAAAAGTACAAGTATTCCTCAGCTAGTCATACATTGTTGTCAGTTTTTAATTGTATTGTGATTGAATCGAATCATACACACCATATTGTGCATCAAATTATATTAAGAAAACGTCATATCATCCTATGTCTGTCAGTCTCCAACCTGGATTAGATTATTCATCTGTGCCATATTCCTTCTTTCTTGTTCAGAAATGACCAAATTCAGTGAAACACACTGCTGCACTGGGTAAAATCTTTTCATTATGAAACACCGACCCATATATTTGTATGTTTTTAAAGTGTTTGAAGTAAGATAGAGTCACCTGCACATGCACAAGATCTTTGTAAAAATGCATGGTGCTAGTGGACTGTAAACAATGCAGAGAGCTCACACCATCAAAAGGTTTTAAAAAATGTCTGCTGGCTACCAATTGAATAGTTGAAAAGGTGGAGAAACATTGTTGCATGGCAGAAGACTGGAAAACTCAAGAGAGATAGGAAGAATGAGAAGAGTCAGGAAGTGACTGAATATGAGAAGATTAAATGTTCCTCAGTCATTAATTAGATATCATAAGAAAGCATCCACCAGCACTACAAAGGTATTTCTTCACTTTTGTGTTTGTGGCACATCAGCATCAATGTTCTAGTGAGCCAGGAAAAAAGGAAATGATGGAAAAAGAGTAAAAGAAAAAGATGAGAGACCAGAGAGAAAAGAATGGGGCCAGAAAGTGGAGAGAGTGACGGAAACCCAGGCAGTGTTCCAATGAGGATGATAAAGCTCTTTATGTGTATGACAAGTTCAGTGATTGACAAATCTTTCAGATGCTGTGATCAGTGGTGTCAAAAGCAGCACTGAGATTTAAGAGGACAAGTACGGAGACAAGTCCTTTGTCCGAGGCTAGGAGAAGATCATTGGTGACTTTCACCAATGTGGTTTCTGTACTATGATGGACTCTAAATCCTGACTGAAAATCCTCAAACAAATCATTCTTGTGCAGGTGGTCACATAACTGCTTTGCAACAGCTTTTTCAAGAATTTTGGAAATAAATGGGAGATTGGATATTGGTCTATAATTAGTTAGGACACCTGGGTCAAGAGTAGGCTTTTTGAGTAGAGGTTTAATTACTGCAACCTTAAAAGCCTGTGGAACATAACCTGTTAATAGAGAGAGGTTAATCAGATCTAGTATGGATGTGTTGATTAGGGGAAAGACCAAGAATTTAAAGTGTTGAATGAATTTCTGAGATGACCCCAAGGGCTCTCTTTTCCTGCCAGTGCAGTTTCTGGGAAGCTTCAAATACAGTTATTATGCACTTTACTTCAGGCGCATGTCTATTTTTTTATTTTTTTGTGCATTGCTGTCTTTGGTATTTTCCTGCCGTGAAAGAATGCACTTGCAATAAGGTGAGAGGAGAGGTGTAGCTTAGAGTGTTTAGACTGATTAGGCAGTGCAGTGCAGTTGTGGTGCTCTGATATTTCAAAATGGCACTACACATGGCAGCCTCAGTTGTATGCCCAAATCTGCTTTTGCCAATTTTGTCTTTTTTGTCGGTTTTCTGCAACCCATCTCGGAGTACTTTTTTAGCAGAGACAAGCTCTTGAACATCCGACAGCTCAGTCTGAATGCTTTTTCTCCCATTTTTACGGACAGGAAAAGCTGTTTTGACATTCAGTCGGCAGAGCAGCAGCCATCTTTGGGACCTGGAGAAGCTGACACTGTAAGGGGAATCATACAGGCGCCATGGTTAAGTTACATCAGCAGCGTTATCAAATGCAGCTCCCAGCTATGAAAATCATTGTAAACACTGACTTGAGGCTCTCTGCTCACCTGTGTGTGTGTGTGTGTGTGTGTGTGAGAGAGAGAGAGAGAGAGAGAGAGAGAGATACAGAAATGGAAAATGCCATGGAATTATGGTGCTGACAAGGTTATTACTGGTAGGGAAAAAAAAACATTTTTATTCTTCCTGTTGTGGCATTTTGGTGAATTCTAATCAAGGGACCACTGTTCTTGAATCTTTAGATTTAATAGTAAGGCTGTACTGTGCGTGTCACCAAATTTGGGAAGGAGGCCTTTATGTCTTATCAGCTATGACACAGCATCATTGTTCATGTGCTTGCTTGTTTATCTGGAGGATTAATAAGTATTTCCTCCAGGAGGCAGATTAGGGCATAATTATCCCTGGCACAAAACAGAAAATCTTCCTTTCAACTTCATTTTTACACAACATAAACAGAATCTATGACAAAATTAAAGGATGTTACATTTTTTCTAATGTTGAGATCACAGCAGACAGTGACAACATTATAGACAGTATAGTAGCTAGGCTATGGGTTTATCCCATTTACTTTACTTTATTGCTCTTCAATCCTCACTCAATCTGGAAGTCCTTCCGGTTCACCATCTTGAAGGACAAGACCATTTTTGGATCAAGGGGCAAGGAGGCTGCTGGAGGAGCTGCGAGGGAGGATACAAGAGAGCATCCTTCACGCAAGTCTTTTATGTACTGATTTGGATGCTTCAGATGAAGGATTGGACAAAAGGAAGTGTCTGTCTGTATAAATTTGTGTCCTCGATTCATCTCTCCTCACATTTTTTCCTTGCATTTTCTCCCCACATCTTTATGTGGGCAGGACTAAGAGAGAACAGACGCAAGTGGCTGCAATTACGGAAAATGAAATTTTCTCTTCAAGGTATTCCAACAATAAGTTCTGCCAAGGAAGGCAGCATATGCAAAGTAGCCATGATGAGCATGCAAGTACAGTCAGGGAAAAAATTATTTGAACCCCAGCTGATTTTGTAAGTTTGCCCACTAACAAAGAAATTATCAGTCTACAATTTCAATGGTAGGTTTATTTGAACAGTGAGAGACACAACAATAACAAAAAAAATCCAGAAAAATGCATTACAAAAAAAGTTATACATTAATTTGCATTTTCATGAATGAAATAAGTATTTGATCCCTTTGCAAAACCTTTGTTAAATTGAGATTAAAATTACATTAACCTTACAATGTAATTTTTATTTTTCTCAAAATACACCCATGACCCTGTTTGGGACTAAGCGGTATGGAAAATGGATGGATGGATACACAGTATTTACTAGCACAAGTTAATTCCAGTATTTAGATCTTGTTTATTCATGATTTTTCAGTCTGGACTATCGATATAAAAAGATTTTAAAATTAGAGGTAGATGCTACTGATGATAGTAGCTTGACAATAGTGTAAAAAAAAAACATTTGAAATACTGTGGAATACCTTTTATATATGTTTTGCTTTAGTTATATGGGGAGTTTGTATGTTCTCCCTGCGCTTGTATGGGTTTTCTCCAGGTACTTCGGTTTCCTCCCACAGTCCAAAGACAATCAGCCTAGGTTTATTGGCGACTCTAAATTGCCCCTAGGAGTGAGTGTGCGTGGTTGTTTGTCTACATGTCAGCCCTGTGATAGACTAGCTACCTGTCCAGGGTGTACCCCACCTCTCGCCCAATGTCAGCTTGAATAGGCTCCAGCCCCCATGTGACCCTATTCAGGAGTAATTGGTATACATAATGGATGGATGGATGGATGGATAGTTATATGGGCGGTTTATGGTGTTTATATGGCGGTTTATATCTTGCCATCAAAACAGCATGTGTAAAGTAAATCTGCTCTTTAAAATGTTTCCATTTGCTGAGTGGACTTCATTCTAAATAAAAGGTTTTACTAGGCTGACAGAAATCCCTTATCTTGCTCAGTACTTCCTATTTTGAATACAACTGCAGGTATTTTCTAGTTTACTGCTGAAGGCTCTCTGTGAGGTGGTGGCCCCATTTTCAGTCAAAACAAGACATGTTTTGGACAGCACTAAATACACCAGGTGCCAAAAGATCAATAGATTTCATAGTTACCAAAGTGCACAAGGCACAGTGAGCACATCACCAAGCAGCTATTGAGCACCTTTGCACACTGTATGCTGCAATAGATTCCAAGACCCCTGAACACATTACTATCATTTACCCTAAACAGGATATGCAAACAGAGAAAAGAAATGGATGAAAGAAGTACAGGACTCACGCTTCTCTCTTTCATTTTCTTTTTGCTCATTATTTTGTGTACATATTACACTTTTTGTCCCACAAGTAAATAATCTTTAGATTGTCTTTTCAGAATAAATAACATTCCACCTCCCACACACTTTTGCTTACTGCTTTGATAGAATGGAGTATCGATCTAGGTTTCTTCCTCCCACCTGTCCCCTCTGCCTGCTCTCTCACGCTTCTCAGTGTCAGCAGTACCGAGAGAGCACGGCGGTCCTGGAGAACCAGCCAGCGGGGACGTTCGTTCTACAGGCTCATGCTGTGGATGCTGACGAGGGCTCCAATGGCAGGGTCACTTACGGCTTCATGCACAAAGACTCCACTGTGCCGGCATTCAGTATACACCCAGACACTGGTACTGAGACACACACACACACACACACACACACACACACACAGACTTTCCCTTGTAGAAACATACACATTGAGAAGACCACACATTCTTTTATCCCAGGAGGCATTCTTAAGCAGACTTTATTGCTATCAGCATGTCTTGACGCAGTGCAACAAGGCATGTCTACAAGTTTGCAAGTTTACATTTTATAGATAAAATATTGAAGATTCTTTTTTTAATACCTGACAGAATTAAATTTACACAAATTGTTATTATGCAGATAAAATAAAGGATGGTTTGAAACATATTTCAAACTTACATAAATAAAAAAGCTAAATCTATTAGGAAAAACAATCAATAAGCCCATAGAACTGCAATAGATGTCTTTGCAAGTTGACATGAAACAAATTTGCATGGTAATATCAAAGGTTTACATATAATGCAAAAAAAAGCTAAACAACACACCCTTTCACTTCAGTTGCACCAATTTTTATAAATGTCATCACTAAATTATTTCTAAAGTAAAAGTAAATAATTGGGTAATTGCATTAGATGATAGTTATTTTATGAAAAACTCTCATTTTCTTCCTTATTCTGCTCCTCATCTGCGCTGTTGCCTTTGAAGTTTAGTTTCAAGGCAAACAGAGGAAGTAATTTCAGTGTAAAAGTTGCAAAAGCTCCAGAGACCTGAATCCAGGTATTGTTTGGCATGACATAACTGTCTGATCAGCTTTATTATCTCTGTGTCTCTAGGAGTAATTGTGACAGCCAGGAAATTTGACCGTGAACGCCAGCGGGAGTATGCAGTGACAGTGACTGCCACTGACCAGGCAGCTGACCCACTGATTGGCATTTGTCAGCTCAACATCTTCATCCTGGACCAGAATGACAACAGTCCCAAGTTTGAGAATCTCCGTTATGAGTGTAAGTTGACATCAGTATAAATTAAACATTAACTACGAGTGACTGAGATACAGTATCAGTGCATTGCATTAAGCTTGTTTGCCACTGTGCTGATGAATACAGCATAAAAGACGACAAAATAAAATGTCACAGAACCACTGAGGGATTATGTGCACTTCTTCATCTCCCACAGACTTCCTTCGTGAGGATACCATGATTGGAACTAGTTTCTTGCGAGTGGCAGCTCATGATGATGACTTTGGCACCAATGCAGCCATCACGTACTCCATGTCCAGTGAACAGCCGGAGTACCTCAGGGTCAACCCCCTGACAGGCTGGGTGTTTGTCAACCAGCCTATCTCTCAGGTAAATGCATAATGTATATAAACAGATGATACCAAACCACAGTTCCAGTTTGCTACTGTATTTAAAAAAGCTTATGTTATACGGTGTGCTATGAACATGGTAGAAAAACACTCAAAAGAAATTATCAAATTTCACAGTTCCTCTCAAGAACTCTTGAGAAACTAGCAATAAACCTCACATATCAACTAGCATTCAAGTACTTTTTTGATGACAGTGAGGGGGCAGAAGTCCAGTGGCCAGTAGCAGACAGGCAACTTGAATATCCAAAGATAATGTCGTCACTGGAGCCCATTCCTTTGCATCAGGAGAAATAACATTGCTGATATTTTCCTCACTTCTCTGTCTCTAACCCCTTGCTTCACTATGAGCAAAACAAAAAACATGCAATACTGGAAATTGCTATGTAGTGTGCACAAAACGAATCTGTATTTCAGATGAGTGCCATGATGATAAAAGCCCCAAAACAACTCACCATATTCCAGTGCATCCTGAGCACCTTGCATCTTACTCTAACATCTGGCACCTTGCCAGTACTTTGCCTGAGAGAATGCTTCACTAGAACATTTGTATATGTTCTAGTGAAGTGTTTGAACATACAAAACTTTTCCACTAATGAGGACAACCATATAAACTATTATACACCTGCAATCACTGCCTACACATTTATTTCAAGCTTTGCCAGTGTGACAGTCTCAGTTCTTTTAATTGCTAGGAGCAGAGAATGAATTATAAAACTACATGAACAATTTTTTTTTTTTTTAAAGTGAATATGTGTCATCATTGTTTGTTTTTGTTCTTTTGCACTTGCCATTTAACCCACATTAAATGTATACACTCTTGGTTAAATCCTT
This sequence comes from Monopterus albus, assembly GCF_001952655.1. NCBI lineage: Eukaryota > Metazoa > Chordata > Actinopteri > Synbranchiformes > Synbranchidae > Monopterus > Monopterus albus. The sequence continues at coordinate 672,005 of NW_018127953.1, forward strand.
GTTTGTACTTATTTGAGAGACGTTCTCCCCTGACTGCCATGGCTGTCAGAACTCTGTACACTGCAGGTTATGCCCCTCAGTCAATACAATTATCTTAAATTACTGCATGATTGTTTTTACCGAACTGTAGCCTGTAGTCAATTTTACCCTGCACATAAGTTTTTAAAATGTATTCCTTGATGGAACCTGTGTGATCTAGATTCACAGGTTTTATCAGCATGTCTCTAATTGGCAGCTTAAGTACACACCATCAAATGATGTTTTCTCCTCTTCTTTTCTCTACTTTGTATGGACTTTCTGTTACAGAGGACCTACATCACCAGGGAAATCGTGGCTACAGACGGGGGCAACAGGAACAGTTCAGTGGAGCTGGCCGTCACCATCACCAATGTGAAGAACCAGCCTCCACAGTGGGAGAAAGACAGCTACAGTGTGGTCATACCAGAAAACACTGTCCGAGACACACCCATTGTGGTACATTCGGGTGGGGGTGTGGTACCTTACACGCATAGAAAGCAGATGCACAAGCATATACTTTGTGGGCGAATTTCTAACACAAAACATATCTTTACATTTGTAAAAGTACAGTCAAGGCATGGTTATTTACTGTCTGTACTATGGTACTTTAAACCAAAGGAATACTGGTGGCCTAGATGGATGAGAGGGACAGGCTTGTGACCAAAAAGTTGATTATTAGACCCCAGACTACCAGGTTCAGTCTGGGCAGAGAAAGTGACAAACTGAACCCCAATTGCTAAAGAGAGCTTGGCTGTCTATGGACATTCTTTGAATAAATCAAGGTTAAAAAAAGCGGCAGTACAAAGTGCTTAACACCAGGCAAAGAAATGCACTTGAGTAATATTTAAAACTATAAAAACAAAATGTATTTTAATAGAATAAAATTTGATGAAAAAATAAAATAAAAACAAAGACAGAGAAAATAGACCAGAAATACAGTTATAGTGCTGCAATAACTTTTAAATTCAATAAAATATATAAATGTGCAGTAATCAGAGGTGCTTGGCAAACAGCAGGCATCCATACTCATACAGTATGCTGTGTATGGTTATGCACATGTGCACATTCACAAGGATATAGACTGTACTGCAATGTGTATTTACTAATTAACTTGACACAAAGTGCAGTAATCACTCAAAAAAAAGATCTTAAATCAATATTCCAAACATCTAAAGTGCATTAAACCCTTGTGCTCTGTTCGGCCCTGTCAGACCCAGATTCACTTTTCACCTTAAGCACCATGTGATGATGCTTTGATACTGCATTGTTACATTTAGAAAGAGTCCCTATAAATTTGTCCTCTATCCTGAATTAAAGCACAAGAATTGGTATTCAACCACTGGCTGCATCCAGAAAGGTCAAGTGCAGCTCTGCTCAAAATGTAGCAAATTTGACAATGGTGCAGGACAATTGCAACATACCACATACACATTATAATGGAGGAGGTATTTTTCTCCCTGCAGTGACATGAATATTAAATAGGAAAAACTGGCAACAGATAAGTTTGCCAAAAATCAACTGTCTTCTTCTTAACAGAATATTGCAAACTGAAGAAAACCTTTTTTGCATTTATTCAAAATAGAGATGTAGCAATAACACTTTTTTCAGTCAGACTGAGTACCAGTATAAGTATTTAATAAGAATAATGTAAAGTATCTACTATAAATAATACAATTACCATAAACATGCAGTAGCTTTACAGACAGTTTTGCTTTCTGATTGTGATTCAATAAAATATACCAAGAGGTTGTGCACATTGCCTTAAAACTGTGCGTGATAACAAACACAGCACCGCTACATTCCTGTTGGATATAATGTGTAACTGACTGCATTTCTGTGGCCTACTACTCAACATACTGTAATACAGTAGTTTTATAACCGTTTGTAGGCGTGTGACCTTCTGTTAAGCTGAAATGATTTCACAACCCCGCCCAGAACATCCAAGTTTAAGAGCACATGACATCACAGTTGGAAATTTAAATGTTTAATTAGTGTCTGTGGCGTCATCCTGTTCTCTCTGCTGCAGAGAAGCTGCTTGGTGTCAGCCTCCAACAATTCAACTCATTTTCACACACACATATTCAACCGTTAACTACATCAAATTAGCATTTGTTTTTTTTTCTGCACACGGTTAGTAGAATGAGCACCGTGCGGGTTTAGTGGGTGGACAGGACCGGGCAGTTTCACCACGGGGAGTGTGAAGATGTCACATTTCTGCAAGTTTGTTGTCGTGTTCTTCTTGTTCAACAGGTGTTTGATTAATTACCCTCTCCATTGCTGCTGGATTTGGTTGCAGATATAGAGCATTGATCTCAGTAAAATGCAGCCTTATGTCTGTGTGAGATGGGTAGGGAGAGGCGCACAGGCACACATACACAGCCGAGCAGAGCCAGAGCTTGCAGTCGGCTTTACTTTTGCCATCACCACTTAACTTCCTTGGAACTGCTGAAATTTCTTCTCCACCGTCTAACAGCCTAACTAGTATTAAGTTGACAATGTTGCCGTTAAATGGTATTTACAAAAAACACTGCAAGTACTAGAGGGAAGTATCAAAGCCTATACCTGATACTGATATTGGTGCATCCCTAATTCAACTCATGTCCTGGTAAAACACATATTATGGTACTGCAAAATGCACAACTTAGTTCTGACCAGAGATGTTTGTTGCATGTTATCCCTGCTCTCAGTGAATCGCAGAGGAGCTACAGGTTTAAAAGCCACAGCTATAGAAAAAGACTAATGTTCGAAAACACTCTTAATTTCCTTGATAACATTCCATTATTTGTGCAGTTCTTATGTATCCAATCAACTGCATGTGATTATACACAGGCATTGCATTTCATGTTACTACCACATTTTCAGCTAATCAACAGTATTTTATAAGGATCTCTTGAAAGCAATTAAGTCCATTAAAGTTGCTGATGAATACTTTAAGCCAAAAGATGGAAATGAAAAGACAGAAGAGAGTACTTTACATGAAAATGTGTGTGTCTGTGTCTGTGTTTAGCTGTTTTTGTGAGTGAGGCTGATAAAGTGAAGGAGAGGAAGAGAGAACATGGTCCCTGCAGTAAAGTGTATTAATTGAGATGGCAGTTCACTGTTGATTTGACTGTTGCTGCAAAGATGAAATGAGTCTCAGTAGGTTGTAATAGCTCTACTATGGAAATGTGAAGATTTTATGGCCTAAATCAGCACTTACAGCAGTCAGACATGTTTGCCAGTTCTGTATGCCTTATAGGGTGTCTCATTATTGTAAATGCTATGCACTATAGGTTGAAAGGATACAGCTAGGTCACCCATAGCAAGCCGCATCACATCCGAGATGTCACTTTTGATCTTAATTGGGCTGTATGTGGCATCTGCTTTGAGTAGCCTCTCCTTAATTAGTTTAGGGAGAATGCATAATGGACATCAGAGTGTTTCCTTTTGTTCCCACAGGATTTAGCAGGTTGTTGTCTAGTCCAACAGTTTGAGACCCACTGCCCTAACATTTTAGTGTTTATTATTATGAGCTATAAAACACGTTTTCAGATTTGGCAGACCATCTTTCACTCTTTATAATGTTAATTTCCATTGAACTCAATAGCAGCTGTCCTCGTTTTCGTTCTTGTCCTGACTATTAATGCTGCCATCCAGAATTTTTCCAGCTCTCAAAAATGATAATTGGAAACAAAATTTCTAAAATGCAAATTACTGTCAGTTTTTTATATTTTGCTCTGCTTTGTATTGCACTCACTTGCACCACAGAGTAAATATGGGTAACTACTGTAAATATATTCCAAAAGTGAGAAAATTACAACCACAGTACATGTGGAGTCTAATAAATATTCCATGTGTAAACCTGTATACATGGCCACAGGGCAAACCTATATTTTAGGTCTAAATGTTTGTTCAGGTATTGGTTTTCACTGAGAGCCGTATTGTCAGTATTAGCATTAAAATTTAATGGTGATATGGGCTACAAAAAGTGAGATATTCTATTATACTGAACCGTTATCTTCACCATTATCCCATACCCTCGTCTCCGTTTCAAACAGACCATCAAAGCTACCTCCCCTCTTGGGGATCCCAGGGTGACTTACAACTTGGAGGATGGCATGGTCCCAGAAACCAACATGCCAGTTCGCTTCTACTTAACCCCCAACAGAGAGGACGGTTCGGCCTCCATCCTGGTAGCAGAGCCCCTGGACTATGAGACCACCAGAAACTTCATGCTGCGGGTTCGAGCTCAGAATGTCGCTGCTGTACCACTGGCGGCCTTCACCACGGTTTATGTCAATGTCACAGGTGGGCTTTTCTTTATTGTCCTTTGTGTATGGATCTTCAAAGGTAACCATTGAAAAAAAAAATTGTCTTACATTTTTGTATCGTACTTTATGGGCCTTGTAACACCATTGTCTTCCTGTGGTGTAGCTTTGGTTTTAATTAAATACATTGTTATGACAAACCAAAATTACAGTTAATTGAAAAAATTACAAAAATGTCCCATTGTGTCCTATTATGTCAAACGAAAGATAATGGAGCTTTGTGTAATGAAACTCACTGCAGCACACTGACCAGCAGAATGACTGTTTAGAAGCTAAGGGACAAATTGGGTGTTTGATGATTCATGTTCCAATGGCTGAGCTAAAGGGTAATGGAAGAAGAGAATGGATTTTACTTGATTAATTTGCAAGATGGGCTTAATGGTCTGTATAATGCATAAATAACAAAAAGCACAAACTTGCACACAGTCTAGAGCAGCATCAAGCCCCATGTTTATTCAAAAACAGACACTGAACCTGCCTTAGGATGCACTTAAGGTCTAGCAGCTCATATATTACAAGACTTCAAACACAGATCACTTTACTGCTACACATATTATCTGTTGCCAGCATTATTACCAAACGTGTTTAATTCACTGTGGTATAAATGTTATTGTCTATGTGCTTATTATTGTTTATTCTTATCCTCATTGTTCGACATGGACAGTGTCACTGTATTAGCTCCTAAACTTCTTGTACAACACAGCAGATGCTCCACAATTGAGGCCATGGAGAGAGAAAGAGAATAATGAGCATTTGGGAAGAATAGAAGGCTCAGTTATACTGTGGTGCTCTCCAAGTCTGGTTGCCTTCTAATTTTTCATTGGAGTCATTTAAAGCTTGGATTCCAAAGCTACACAAATCCAAATTATGTGCAGAGCTCACCAGCTGTTGTGAGTGTGATGAGCCCAAAAATGCAACATGCTGTATATGCTTAATCTCACTGCCCCACCCCTTCTGTACAGACAAGGGACTCTGAGTCTAGTTGCTCCACTGAATTCTTCATTCTTCTTCAGCAAAGAATAACATTTTCACCTCTTTGCCCTTCTTTGCAATGTCTATTATTATTTTATGGTGTTCTTAGATATGATTACTTTAGTTTGGTGGCACTGTTTCAGTTAATGCTCAGCCCCTGGTAACTAGAGTTAAGTCACCATCATATGGAGATGTTTGCTGGCCCCTGATCTTGCTCTTCTAAAGATCTCTGCCTACCCACCATGCCCCAGACTCCCCTGCATTTAATCCCTTTGCAATATGCACACACACACACACACCAACACACACACACACACACACACACACACCGACAGACATCAT
>NW_018127953.1:677738-682761 GCF_001952655.1 Monopterus albus
CAGCCTGTATCTGTTTTTATAAGGAAGCTTTTTGGTTTCTCCATAGGCACTGCAGCCGAGGGAGGGAGCTCTGTAATGGATTTAAGGCCCTGTTATTACTTCACAGGTTAAGATATTTGCTCAAAAGAAAAGAGAGGAATAATTGGCACAAGGATTAGTTTTAATGTGTTGTGCTATTCAAGTATTACCAATAATGTTTTTGGCTCTTGTCAACTATGCTAAAGTTTGGCTTTTGCTATTCAGGCAAACCTTAGAGTTCACATTCTGTCTCACTGGTTCTTGGTACTACTTGCTTTATCTCTCTTTAACATGTATGCTAAACTCTAATTTTTCTCTCTACTGGGTATGTTACGTTACTTTATGTTATTCAAGGTAACTGACAAAAGAAAGGAACATTTTGTGTCCATTACTGACTGGCCTAATGCACACATTCACACCTCTGTTGATGCTAACAGGGGTTTGAAGATGCAACCACAACAGCAGAAATGACATTAAAGCATCATTTGTCAGTGTACAGTGCCATACTTGGTTACACCAAGTACAGAAAATGTTTAGACTAACATAAATTATCAGGCTAGCCTGGGAGCTAGCTGCTGTACACTGCTAAACAATTTACTGAAGACTTTAATGAACACTAGGGATGAACTCATTTTCATTAAAGTTATCCACAACCTGCAAAATTACCTTCAAAGAAAAATGAAAGAAGCATATTGATTTCAAAAGGATGTTTTCACCACATTGTTGATGCAGTTTGGCACAGTGGGTGTTCAGACCATAAACACTGCATGTTTTCACCACATTGTTGATGCAGTTTGACACAGTGGGTGTTCAGACCATAAACAATATAAATGGTTGCACTGGCGGAAATATGTTGTTTCAGATGCCAGAAAGACAAATATATGCTCCAATAAGTCTAGTGTGAATAACAGATCAAAGACTTTGAATTCTTATCTGACACTAAAACACTGTACAGGATGTTATAACAGTCTGAGGCCGGGATTTACAACATGTTAGCTTTTGTTGCAATGACTGTGAGGTAAACAGAAGAAAAAAGGCTTTCACACTGCAAGAAGGTAAAACAATAGAAGCACAGTCTGTTTCGTTTGTTAGCAAGACTGCAGGACTTGTAAAACCACTCTGTCAGCATGTTTGCAGAGTCAAGTTACAGAATATGGGGTCAAAACATCAAAGATGTACAAGGTATCCACACCATGAAGGGCTGTAAATATAATTAACAGGGTCTTAAGTTGAATTATAAAATGCAACGGAAGTCAATGCAGTGCATTCATTAAGTAGTCCAGAAGCTATGCTGGTACATTCTGGTCCAAATACTGATAATCTTTTGCAGAGCCATTTAGACTTGTGTCCACAGTGGTGCAATAATTTAGAATTTGTTGAGTTGTTCAGTTTCCTGCTGCATTGATCTAATTTTAGCAACATTTCTTAGTTGCAGAAAGTAGGAAATAGTCAGGGACCAAACTAGAACAGACAGACTCATTAACAGAGACCATAAGACAGTGAGTCTTTGGTGGTAGAACATTTAGATTTATTGAGGACACACGGATACAACTGAAGTAATTCATTTAAATAAACAGGGCTAAAGTCATTTAACAGTATTGATAAGGGGTCAGTTACATGGAAATATTAATTATGCTGAGTAAAGGTAATAGTTGTGTTTGTCTTTAAACAAAGGAGATAAGGAACATCCAGCATTCAAAACACTGAAAGAGTTGAAAAGCATTATTGATGTGAGTCTACATAGACACCAGAGTCTCCTAGCAATAAGATTTGTCCCAGTTTATAACATAAGAATAATATCAGTAAAATAAATAATTACGCATGGATGGTGATGAATATAGCAGACTTAAATGTTACTGTACAGCTGACTTGTAACATCAGTGCTTCAAAGGTTAGATGCCTTTTCGCTGAAATTGAAACTGATTATATAGATACAAAAGTGATTAGTGTAATTACAGTAATTGCCATTGCTTTTGATACCTTCTGTGTCAATCTGAAAGATTAATTATAATATGGTAGGCAACTAGAAGCTGTGTTGAGTGTTGTCCATCAAAAAGATATTTCTGTGTTTGCTTCCATGTACTGTTTCTAAACTGTTAAAAACTGCATGCAAAATATAAAAATTAGGAGCTGCATAGTATTTCACAAAGATACTGTGTTATCTGTGTAATTGATAGCTATACCACCAACATACCACTATATAGAGAGAAAGGCTAGATTTAACGCTGCAGGCAATTTGGGCTTTGTGAAGAGCCCATCAGTCACCAGTGGTGTTTCTACCACATTTAAGAGACTTACAATTCAAAAATTGTTTTTAACCATACTTCCTTCCTTTTCCTTCTCCAGATGTAAATGACAATGTCCCATTTTTCACTTCATCAATCTACGAGGCCTCTGTCACTGAAGGGGCAGAATCGGGAACTTTGGTTTTGCAGGTTTCAGCCAACGACCTCGACTTGGGTCTCAATGGCAAGGTGAAAACCGACCTACATATACACATACAAACTGGGGTTTAGCTGGTTAAGTTGTTCTCTTCCAGATTAGTCAGTTGCAAGGAGTGGGGAGAGCTCTGTTTCTTTTAAATACATGCACTCTGTTATTTTTAGCCTCCCTCTGTTTTTGATTATCCAAAATGTGATTTTCCTTGCTGTGTACATTAGCAGCAATAACAGTAACTGTGTTTTAGCACCTGGCCCTGTGTATAATTGTGTCTGCCCCAAACCCCCCACCACCTAGATTTCCTACTCCCTGTTGGATGATCGCAGTGGGGACCACCAGTTTTTCCGTATTGACCCAGAGCTAGGATTCATCTACACTCAGACTGTGTTTGACCGTGAAACGAAAAGCTCCTACCTACTGGAGGTTCAGTCTGTGGATGGCTGGGAGTCAGCAAGGCCTAGCAAACATGGACAGCCCAACTCTGGTAAGAGTGAAACAATACAGAGCATTCTGCAGATGAACTAATTGTTTTTGCAGCATGTCCAGTATTAGGTCTTGTTCCTGAATGTTAAAAACAGCAACTGTACAATCATTTATGAAGTACCTGGTAGGGATGAGCATTAAAATCATTTTTTGAGGTTGAATAATTAAGCCAAGTCAATTAGGCAATTAGTTGTGATGTCACCAAAGCAGTTATGGTTCCTGTCATTTGCTATCACATGAGCTTTTAGGTGCAACAAAGCCAGTCATTTTTTGTTGTCACTCCATCTTGTCTTTTTGCTGCTCAGCTGGTAGAATTGTGTGAAGACGATTTCTTCCCACATCATGAACATTCATCTTTGTTGTCCAAATGAATAAAATAATGCCATACTTTTTCTTTTTTATCTGCCAACATATCTCCCACTTAGTTCCACTTCATATCTCCAAAAAACTATTCAGTTTTTTCTTTCAATATTCAACAACGTTGGCCATTTGACTAATTGAATAATCGGTTATTCACGCACATCCCTAGTACTTACAGTGGGTATAATTGCTACTGTGTTAAAGCTGTCAGTGATAAAGACTACTGAAAACATAAGAAACTCTGAATATTTTAACAACCCTCAATGAGTTTTTAACTGTACTCCTAAAATGTATGACAGTATCTCATAAAATGGTGTCACAATAATACACAGTAATACACAAAGAATTTCGGAAAAAGAATGTTGACACCTGAAAAGCAAACATGTGACTACTGCTACAATAGCCTCCACCCTACTAAAAAAGGTTTCCATCTTGTTTTGGGAATTGTCCTCAGGGACTTGCTACCACTCAGCCATAAAGGCTTTAGGCAGGAACCTGTCTCATAGTTGCCATTCCAGTTCATTTCAAAGGTGTTGGATGGGATTGATGTCAAGGTTCTTTGCAGGCCAACCATGCTGCTCCACACATAAGTGGGAACAACATTCCTTTATGGGCCTGGTTTTGTGCACAGTGGCATTGTCGTGTTGGAACAAGAACGAATCTTCCCCAAACTGTTGCTGTCCTAATGGAAGCATACCTTTGTCCAAAATATTATTATACCCAGTAGCATGAAAGCTTTCCTTAACTGGAACTATGGGGCTGGGGCAAAACCATGAAAATTCCCCCACTCATTATTTGTCCAACAAACAGCTAAGCAATGCATGTGGGTAGTGTTCTGCTAACGTGTAATTATGCCACTTATTTCAAATTAGACTTCCAACTAGTGAAGCATGATCCATCACTCTAGATTTAGACATTTCCCAGTGCTCCAGAGTTCAATCACAGTCTGCTTTACACCTGTCTAACCAAGGCTTGGAATTGCACACAGTGATCTCAGGCTTGTGTGCCACTGCTCGCCCATGGAAATCCATGTCATGAATCTCCCCACAAATCATTCTTGTGCTAATGTTGCTGTCACAGGCAGTTTGGAACCTGTAGTGTGTCAGTCATGTTCTGTGAGCTCTGGTGGCCTACCACTTCGCTATTGCCTGTCATTGCTCCTAAGCTAAGCTGATCTTGCAGGGAAGAAATGTGATGAATGGATGTATTGGAAACTTGATATTCCTTGACAGTGCCTCATTAAAAGTCAGTGCAGTACAACCCATTATACTTGAAGTGTTTGTAAATTCTGATTGCATGGCTGTATACTTAATACCTCCTCTTATCACTGACTGAGATGGCTGAACCCTCTAATTAGAAGGGCTGTCCACATACTTCTCAGTCATATATTGTATCAAGTAATACAGCAGTAACTTAAGCAATGTTTATTCATAAGTAGAAGCAACTGCATTAAATGCAATTGCCAAAATGCACATAAGGATAAAATGCCTCAATTCTAGTCAAAATGTAAAATGGATTTATTATGCATATACCACCCAGCTAAAATATTAAACCTCTGCATTAACTATGTGATTTTTGAGATATGATCTCTATAAGCAGTTCAATCAGGGGTTGGCCAAACATAAACATGTAGTTGATTGAGAGACACAACCAAATTGATGCAGTTAAACTGATTGTAATTATTCTGATTCTGGCAATATTACAGTTGTAATTCTGTTTAAAT
>NW_018127953.1:682872-685576 GCF_001952655.1 Monopterus albus
TCCATCTTTCTTTTTCCATCTGCCTCTCTTGCTCCCTCTATTCCACCATCTCTCCATTTCTCTCTCATTTGCTGCCAGATGAAATACATACACAGTCCAATGGCAGAATAGAGAGAAACAGAGAAGAAATGAACAGATGTTGAGACAGATGGGTGGGTGGAGAGAGGTGTTGAAGAAACAGCTAGACAGACCAGGATTTATTTTTGATAAATATGATCATAGATTATTATTAACAGCTTCCTTCTCCAGGTTTGGCTCACTATGACATTTGTGGTAACATAAACAGAAGTTAACTATTAAGCAGCCCAGAGACTGACTAACTACAGTGAAGCTGTGGGTGTTGGTGTTTTTTTCTCTGTTATGAATATTAAAAGAGGGGGCATGAAGAAGGATGGGTGACAAATTAACCGTTAACACAGATGCATACATCAAAATACACACATCCATGAGTACATGCAACTCCAATTGCTGCCAGCATAGCTGATAATGGTTTACACAGTGAAAACAATTCAGTGTGCTGTGAGTGAACTTTACTGTACAATCTGCTAAATCTGTCATGAAACATATTAAATCTTACCACATCATAAAACAAAATACACACATCCATGAGTACATGCAACTCCAATTGCTGCCAGCATAGCTGATAATGGTTTACACAGTGAAAACAATTCAGTGTGCTGTGAGTGAACTTTACTGTACAATCTGCTAAATCTGTCATGAAACATATTAAATCTTACCACATCAAAAAAGACAGCTAAAGCAAAAAAAAAAAAAAATACAGAAATAAAAATATGATCCTTAAAAGCCTGGCAGAGAACTACGGTGGCATTTTTACCCTCAATCACTGACAATTACTGTATTTTTCGCCCAAAAGATTTTTAAAAATCCATTTTACTTTGAAATCATATAAATTAGATTTATCCTCTGAAACTCCCCAAATCAGTGGTCATTTCCGCTGTGCTATTCAGCTTCATGCTGTTACAGATTATCAGAATCTGCTGCCAAAGCTCTAATCTCTACAATAAAAATACTTTTGGCTTTACTTCTGACCATGGAATTGGGCTGGTACTTATCTGTATCAAGCCCCGGCACATCTGATTTTACCTCCTCATGAACAGCAGTCCTATAGATACTGATTTATTTGTCTTCACTGTTGGAAATGAGTCTCCATGCAAACATTATGTCTTTGCCTGTAGAGGCAGACCTTCTTATTGTAAGTATTACTTAGGCCATTAATTAATTACATATTTTGATTTGGACAAAGTTTTAATAAATTTGTCCATAGTTGACAACTTCAGAAAACCTTGTATCCTGCAGTTGTGAAATAAAAATCTAACTACAAAGAAACTTCACACAAAAAATTACTTGCCCATTCCCTCCATTATGCAATGCTCATGATTTATGTGTATCATTACACATATGTGATATAACTCACCTGGGCATAGTGTATGTTATCTAAGATAAAAGCCCTATGCTACGCAGTGGTTTGTCTAGGGAGCGTCTGCGCTGCTTGTGACAAGGTTTGAAGGACTGTTATCACCACTGGTTTTATCAAACAGGTTTCATTATGATCTTAACACCATTCAAACGTTTCTGACATGATGGTGTCATGGTTACATTTGACCATTTCATATTTGGCTTGGCTGGCTTGGGAATCTCTGGTTGGTTGGAATATTCTATAATGAACGCCTTGCTGCAGTATTCACCGTGAGATTACATCCAGATCATTTAAGCAACCACAGCTGTAAAAAGCAGGTCTGCCAGCTCTCATCACTTGTATGACTATGAGACAGTATTGACTGAGTGCTCACCTGTGTTTGATGTCTCTTTGGTTATGTAAGTGTTCTTTACCTGTGTGACTCAATATTGAAGTTTTATATTTAAAATTCCCTTTTAAGGATCTTTATCAAGGATTTATCATTCTGATAAATCTGTGAAGCCCATAGCATATGATTCATATCATTTTCATACTCATAAAATCATTCAGTGACCCCTCATGTTCTATGGAAGGGGGGACTGTCATCCTGAAAGAGATTACTCAGTTATTCAGGTTTTTCTTTTAATTTGTCAACTGTCAATATGTTCAGATGAAATAAATTTCAAAAGCTGTTATATATGATTTTTCATTCTGGTAAATCTGAGGTAAATTTTACCTTTCACCCAGAAAAAACACTAACTGTTCACCAGCTGTTTCAGAGCCCCATCATTGAGTCTGAGAATCCAGTGGGCTTTTTAAAATACAATACTTGCTTGCTTGAAGCATTCACGTTATCTACCTGTATTTGGGGATTTGTGTATTTTGGCATTTCCTTCTCTTATTTTATTGTGTTTTCCATATCTCTCTCTTTTGTCCTGTGTGTTTATTATACATTCTGTTCAAGAGCTGTAAAAGTTCTTCCTCTATATTTCCTCAAACAACCCACTAATTCCAGGGGAATCATATATAACAGTATTTGAAATTCATTTCATCTGAACATATTGACAGTTGACAAATTAAAGGAAACATTTTCATGATGTGAATCATACACAGACACCAGATCTCAACCCAGTTGAAGACCTATGGGAGACTTAGGACCAAAGTGTTAGACAATCAAAGTTCAAGTTCAAAGTATTTATTTGTCATATGCACAGGAAACGTGTTTCCCTGTACAATGAAATTTTTACTTTGCCGTCCACATGAATGCCACAAAATACAAATGAAATA
>NW_018127953.1:687980-698623 GCF_001952655.1 Monopterus albus
TTCCATGGTGCTGTAATCCTAGCCCTTAGCTCATCCAGTTTGTTTTCCAGAGACTGTACGTTAGCTAGGAAGAGGCTGGGTAATGGCAGTCGTGTAGCGCGAGCTTTTAGCCTAGCATGGAGTCCTCCTCGCCTGCCCCGTTTGCATTTCTATCTCCGGGTCGCTCTCCTGATTTCAGCCTGCTCGCTTGTGCCTGGTGCTCCGGGGGCTCCCGGAGGGCAATGGTGGCTGTCCTCGCCATTGTTGTCATTGTCGCCGGAGCGGACCATGGGTTGTAGCTTCGGAGATATGAAACCAGTAAATTCCCAGTGGCTTTGTGAGTTGGCAATATCCAGCAATGCCTGTCTGTTGTATGTAAGCAGTGCATGACATTTGTGCACTGCAGAAAAAGCAAAAATGTCTCCACCACCATCATTAAAACACCAGCTGAAGGAATAGACTTCAGCAAGCATGTAAAATGTATTTATATAGGACCTTTCTAATCCTAAATTCCAAGGTGTTTTACAGTAAAACAGAAAAAACTGAATAATAATAAATAAATAAAACTAGATAAATCACACCTACACAATAAAAAAACAGCAAAAATGCACAATCAAAAACAAATGCATCAATTAGAGGTGTTGTTAAAGGCCTGTGAATAAAAATGAGTTTTAAGGAGTGATCTAAAAACTGTCAGTTTCAGAGCAGATCTAATATCCCGTGGCAGACCAGTCCATAGTATAGGAGCATGTACCAAAAAAGCTCGGTCTCCCCAATGTTTCAGTCTGGAGGTACATCCAGAAACAACTGATTGGAAGATCTAATTGTCCTCTCTGGAGCATAAAAATGTACAAGATCAGCAATATATCAAGCTTCTAGACCATTCACAGCCTTATAAACAAATATCAACATTTTAAAATTAATCCTAAAACGAACACGAAGCTGATGGAGTGAGGCAAGAACTGGGGTTATATGCTCATGACGCCATGTATTAGTCAGAAGAAGAAGTCTATAACTAATAAAGACATGAATTGCCTTTTCAAAATCACTAAAAGAAAGTGATTAACCTTAGCCAGTAGTCTCAACTGAAAAAAGCTGGCCTTGACCACAGATTTTATCTGTTCATCCAGCTTAAGAGCACTATCAAATACCCCAAGATTCTTCATGAGGCCTTAGATAAGAGGCCAAAGGGCCAGGAATATCAGAATTAACAAAACCAGAATTACCAATTAAAACACATTGTCTTACTTTCATGTGTAAGAATTTATGTGATAACCATGCTTTAATGCCCCTCAGGCAATCCAACAAGCTCTGTAATGAGTTGCTCCTCTTGACATTCAATGGAAAATAGATTTGAATATCATTTGCATAATAGTGAAAAGACAACCCACATTTTATGAAAATCGATCCAAGGGGAAGTAAACAAAGAAAAAAGAACTGGCCCAAGGATGGATCCTTGAGGAACACCACAGTTCAGAGGAACAAAAGAAGAAGAGAAATCATCAATTTGTACAGAAAAACTCCTATAAGACAAATATGATTCTAACCATTTAAGAGCAACACCATGGAGTCCTACAGACTGCTGCATGAACCCCTTCTGCCTGAAAGTGTGCACTGATCAGCTGGCCCCCATCTTCACACTTATCTTCAACAGGCCACTGGAGCTGTGTGAAGTCCACTCCTGCTTCAAACACTCCACCATCATCCCAGTCCCCAAGAAAACCTCCATCAGTGGACTGAACGACTACAGACCTGTTGCCCTGACACCTGTAGTTATAAAGTCCTTTGAAAGACTGGTGTTGGCCCACCTGAAGGACATCGTAGACCCCCTGCTGTTCACCTACTGGGCAAACCGTTCGGTGGACGATGCAGTCAACATGGCATTGCATTACATCCTGCAACACCTCGACTCCCCAGGGACTTATGCACGGCCCTCTTTTCAGCTCAGCATTCAACACCATCATCCCGGACATCCTCCACTCCAAACTGACCCAGCTCACTGTGCCTGCCCCCAGCTGTTAGTGGATAACTAGCTTTCTGACAGACAGGGAGCAGCAAGTGAGGCTGGGGAAAACCACATCCAGCACATGGTCAATAAGCACAGGTACCCCGCAGGGATGTGTGCTCTCCCCTCTGCTCTTTTCCCTCCACACCAATGACTGCATCTTGAAGGACACCTCTTTTAAGCTCCTAAAGTTTGCTGATGATACAACGGTCATTGGTCTCATCCGAGATGGTGATGAGTCAGCCTACAGACGGGAGGTTGAGAAGCTGGCCCTATGGTGTAGTCGCAACAACCTGGAGCTGAACATGCTCAAAGCAGTGGAGATGACAGTGGATTTATGTATCAGCAATAAAGTCCTACAAGTCCCTGGGCTTCGCTATCTCCCAGGACCTGAAGTGGTCATCCAACATCAGCGCCATCGTCAAAAAGGCACAGCAGAGGATGTACTTCTCTGTCTGGTTTGGCTCAGCAACCAAACAGGACAGGAACAGACTTCAGCGGACAGTCAGGACTGCAGAAAAGATCATTGGTGCCAGCCTGCCCTCCATGGAGGACCTGTACACCTCATGGGTCAAAAGGAGGGCGGAGAGGATCACTGCAGACCCCTCACACCCATGACACAATCTGTTTGAACTCCTCCCCTCTGGACGGTGTTACAGGTCACTGTGCGCCAAGACAAACAGGTACAAGGACAGTTTCTTCCCCCCGAGCCGTCACTCTGATTAACACTTAACTTTGTATATTTGCATTGTTTATTGCTTTGTTTATTCTGTTTAATTTGTTATACTATATAGCCTTATATTGGCATAGTCATATATTGCTTACTTGCCCTTTTGCTATTGCCTTACATAAGGATATGTACATGCACATTGAGAGCTGCTGTACCAGAGTCAAATCCTCATGTCCAACACACCTGGCCAATAAAGCTGATTCTGATTGTGATAACAGAACTTAATGAAATAGGCTCAAACTGGTCAAAAACAGCTGAGCATATAGGAGCAACAGAAGGATCCAGAGGAGAAGCACCAATCTGGGACATGATCATAACAATTTTATCTACAAAAAATTGGAAGAAACTCATTACAAGTAGCAGAGACTTGGAGAGTCAATGCCAAGGTGCACTGAAGCTGTTCTGGTGGCATGTGGTGGCCCAACACCTTACTGTTACACTTTATGTTGGATTTTCTTTCCATCTGTCACCCATCTGTGACCTGTTTTTTAATGCACAGCACACTGGCAAAAATATTACTCCTGCCAATTAAAAACTCCCAAAGTGAAAACTGCCTATGTGTTACCAGAAGAAATAACTGATAGAAAAAGAAAAGATGATTTGAAGGTACAAAACAGGAAGTCCTGCTTATATTGCTGTATTTGACTTTGTACAGCTTTACACACATGCCAAGGAGCAAGAGAACATCTCTTGAGACAGCAGAATGTTGTGAAGTGGCCACAGAAATAATTTTTCACAGACAGAAAACACATTCACCTGTTACTTAATTACATTACAGGGTGTGATTTTTTACACATTCATGTCTCTAGAAGTGTGAAAACATGGATGAACAGGCAGCTTTAGCAGACAAGAGGGAGGAAGAGGGGGCGGCTGCTACATCTGCTTCTTCCTCCATCCCTCTCTGCCTTTCTCTGTGTCCCCTGTCCAACAAATTTGAAAAGCATGCAAAACCCTGGCATCTGCACATTTGTATTTTTTCATAGCTCCAAGAGCTGCATTACTTTGCTATCTGTGCCATGAACTATAGACCATCTCTTCCACCCTGGCTTATGTAATTTATCTCATCATGACCTGTATATTGCAAATTATGCTTGCTTGTGGTAGACAGCAGTGAATGAAAGAAAACATTTGGATGTCATTTTTGTTTCTGTGCATACAGAAGACATATCCACTTTCTGTTTCTGTGTGTGTGTGTGTGTGTGTGTGTAAGGGGGGGGTGCACATGCACCAATGAAAAGAAACTAAATACAGTACAAAGAGAGAGAGTTCATGTTCACACTGACAGACTAAGACCAACCTCATGTTTATATTTGTCTTTCTCTTTCTGAATCTTTCATTCTTTCATTTTTGTTGTTCTCAGACACGGCATATGTTCGTGTTTTTATCAGTGATGTGAACGATAACAAGCCAGCATTTGCACAGGCATCCTATGAAGTTGATGTGGATGAGGATGCTGACGTAGGCTTCGCCATTCTCACCGTCAGTGCCAATGATGGGGATGAAGGTGGGTGGCATATGTATATGAGAATATGTGTGTGTTTCTTGGAACAGAGTGATATAGATACACAATGGAAAGTGTAGGAGTAATGGTGGGGCTGGTAAAATAAATCCATAATGGAGCACATTTACCAAGCACATTGTTATACAATTTTTCACACTACGCTGCAAAATGTCATGAAATCAGGATAAACACAGCAGTGTATGAATTCGATCAGCCACTGTACAATAAACTATTAAATATAACTTTTCAGTACAAGGTAAAGAAAGAAGCTCTAAAGCATTGGAATTTGTTCTTTCACCATCTTGGGCATCAAATATTGTTTTCCCATTAGTCAAACGTGTCTGTAAGATGCATCACTACTGGAGAAGCCTACTGCAGTTGATAGATGTCCCTGGAAACTTTTGACATAACTGATATTTTCCATTATTTTTCCAGCCTGTTGTCAGTATCAAACATTTCAAATTTACCAAATTTTTTTGGCCCAAATTTGAGGAAGTGGCACTTTCATTTTGAACAGATTTCCATTCACCTGAATTACACTATATGACACATGCTTCCAGGTCATGCTGCAGGTCATAGAAAACAACCATATCATGGGCTACAACCTCCAGGGAAACCCCTTTTATTGTAACGGTAAAGATACTGTTTGTAGCAACAAAGATTTAAATGTTGACATTATTATTTATTCATTTAGTCTCATACACCCTGTAATACTTACATATGCCTAACTGGTTGGCTTTTCCAGTTAGCCTGCCTTTAGTAAAGCACTAAATTCATGTTGTCACTAGGATCTGAGAGCTTCCCAGGATCCTGAAATACAGTGCCTATAAAACGTATTCACCCCCTTAGATGTTTTACCCTTTTATTGATTTTATAAATCAATCATGGTCAATATAATTTGGCTTTTTTGACAAAAAAAAACTCTTTAATGTGAAAGTGAAAACAGGTTCCTGCAAAGTAATTTCAATTAAATAAAAATATTTAATGGGAAAGTGAGTGTAATGGGAAATATTCACCCCCTTTAAAATGACTGACCTAATTTAACAGAGGTCCAGCCAATTGGTGCTAGCAGTCTCACAATTAGTAATTGTAGAATAAACACACCTGTGTCTGGAAGGTCTAGTCACTGGCTAATCAGTATTCCTGGCTACCATTACACTATGAAGACAAAAGAACACTCCAAGCAACTCAGAGAAAAGGTTCTTCACCATTCAAAGCTTTATGGGAGAGTCGCAAAGAGAAAGCCACTGTTGAAGAAACTCATATTAAATCTCAACTGGAGTTCACCTAAATGCATGTGGCAGACTCCAGGGTCAAGTGGAAGAACGTTTTTTGATCTGATGAGACCATAATGGTGCTTTTTGGCCATCAGACAAGACATGATGCG
The DNA here is from genome assembly GCF_001952655.1 of Monopterus albus. Lineage (NCBI taxonomy): Eukaryota > Metazoa > Chordata > Actinopteri > Synbranchiformes > Synbranchidae > Monopterus > Monopterus albus. Next base: position 693,583 of record NW_018127953.1, read on the forward strand.
TATCAGACACCAAACACTGCCACAAAGGCATCATCCCCACTGTGAAGCATGGTGGTGGCAGCATCATGGTGTGGGGATGCTTCTCAGCAGCTGGCCCTGGAAGGCTTGTAAAGGTAGAGCGTAAAATGTATGTGGCAAAATATAGGAAATCGTGGAGGACAATCTTATTCAGTCTGCAAGAGAACTATGGTTTGGGAGAAGAATCATTTTCCAGCAAGACAATGACCCAAAGCATACAGCGAAAGCTACACAGAAATGGTTTAAAGACAACAAGGTGAGTGTTCTGGAGTGGCTGGGTCAAAGCCCAGACCTCAATCCAATAGAGAATTTGTGGCTAGACTTGAGAAGGGCTGTTCATGCCCAATCCCCACGCAACCTAGCAGAGCTTGAGCAGTTTTGCAAAGAAATGGTTCCTCACCCCTCTGGTTTCTCCTCTTGCCTGTCCTTGGTTGCCCCCTGCACTCCCTGCCTGCCTGGAGTCTGCTCATCTTCCTGCCATCCAGCATAACCTGTGTTTATTCAATAAACTGCTTTCTTTAGTTCCCTCTCCTCTAGTCTATTGGGGTCCACGCCATACACACGCCGCCTCCCTAACACACAGAGAGCCAGTCCATTGTGACAGTTTTTTTTCTCCTTATACTGTATGGGCACATGCCATGAAATGTTCATAGTTCTAAGATGAGAGAGAGAAGGAGGCTTTGTCATAATATAAACATTTATCGTGGAGTTCTATGCACCTCACACTCCACTGTGATAAATAACTCTCAGCAGCAACACACATAACACACTTATTTGAAGAAGACACTTATTTACTTGTTTAGTTGTATAAGTGTAAGACACCTGCTGGAGTCCAGAATAAGGTTATAACTACCAACTGAGAGAGATGGAGGAAATGTTAAACTGTCTGTGTGTGTATTAATTTTTTTGTGGGGCCTATTGAAGGTTAAATTAATGGAGGAGGACAAACAGGAAATTATTGGAGAAGTGATTTTATTCCATTGCCAGTATTAAGTCTAACTAATACAGTGAACATATGCAATATGACATGTGAATGAGTAAATTCCAACATTGGAATTAAAATATGAAATTGTCTTAGTAAATTGCCTCCTTAGAATATCATAGAGCTTTGTGATGTCATGTTAAAGGAATACTACACTGAAATATTTTCAGTGACACCTCATGTAGTCTCGAACGGGGCTCCGAAACGATACAGCTTGTGTCTTTTCACAGGACAACAGCTGTCAACTCACAGAACTGGATTTAAATGGTGAGCTAGAGTTTTGTCCAAAAATAGTGTCAAAATGTTTGTTCCTCTTGCATAATACTTCCAAAGCAATTATTCCCAAATATTTTTAACTACAGCATCTCTTTATATTGTGTTACAGTTGTTTCTTGATCTCACTTGATACCATGGCTGCATCTGGTCTGAGTTTAGTTCTTTCATACTGTATGAATGTGTACTGGTTATTTCTTACAATGTGTTAATTTTAAAACAAAAAATTTTGCTCACATAAATATTACTTTGTTGCTTCATGAAATGGTATTAAAAAATGTGCAGTAAAAACTGGATGGAAATCCTAAGGAGCCCCTGGCCTGTGCTTTGGAAACCACAGATGGAAAGGACAGTTTAAAAGTGATTGTTTATATTATTCTAGCTGCCCAACATAAGATTATACACTAAATCAATAAAAGTAAGTCATTGTTTATGATAGCTGCATGCAGGCTATTCTTTATACTGTCCTATTTTGCATAATCACAACATTATTTTACGTCAGCAGATATACCTTGTATATTATCAAAAGCTACATTAATATACAGTATGTATAGTGGGATAAATAGTGATAAAAACTAGAATGAAAATGGTTTTGAAATTGATACAGTTAGGGGCCATTCATTTTCTCTGTTTATTTAAATTAACAGTTTTTTTTCTTTGGATCTCAGCAGTTTTCTAAATACTTAAATGACTAAGACAACCACAAAAAACTGAGAATAAAAGTGAACGAGTAGAAGAGATGCATTTGGATATATCCTTAATGTCTCATTTAAAATGCCAACAGACAGACAGTACAAAACTATCTGGATTATAGCATTCTCCTCTCTCTTGACTTTCATCCTGCTAATAAGATGTGAATCTCATCTTGTCTTCTGAGGTTTCTCCTTTCCCTTTCATATTAACATGAGGGGGTTGTGGATGCAGTGGTGATTGTGATGCAGACTTTGGCTTACCCGGTAATTGCATTGAGGGGGAACATCTTGTTGATCAGCATCTAATAGACCTTATTAAAATGCTTTGCAGGGAGAGAAGGAAAAAAGATTATTTTATGTGATAGGAAAAGAACTTGAGGGTAGGGGGGCTTTCACACCAAAATGATTGCGGATGACTTGGAACAATGGAGTAGTCAGTCATTGAAATATTACCTACATTTTTGTTGTGTAACCTGTAAAAAAGTACTTTAATGAATTAAGTCTAAAGTTGTAGAATGTGGTTAGATTATACAGTATGTGGCCGACAGACTGCACAGGAAATCATATAAATTACACCTATGCGAATCACACACTGTCTGACAATATAAACAGCACTGGGTTGAATTCCTCTGGCATTCCTCTGCTAATAATTTCACTTTGGCTAGGATACTTGTACCTGTAATAAAAACCAGTAGATCTTTATCACTTGTATAGGTTTAATTCTTAGCTGCATAATAAGTGTTTTTCAGGAATTTTCAACAAAACCTGAGAAGAGAATTTTTATGACAGTGTGACACTATTCATCTCAAATTCAAAAGAGAGCATGCAAGAGTGTCGTTTCCTAGTCGTTCCAAGTAAATAATGAAATGATGCAACATTAAGCCTATGACAGAGAAAAAAGAAAATCTATAAATACAATATTTATATATTTTAATACATATGACCTTGCAAGTACCCACTGTGAAGGACTTTGTTCCCATCCACAATTAAAACACAGGACTGGTAATTACTTGTTATATCCTTCTGACAGAGGAATACATAGCATTAATAACACTGTCTACAATAATTACATGGGCTGACCCCTCCCTCTGTCAGAAAGGGTATATTTTCATTTGTATTAGGGACAGCCTGATGCTGGAGTTTTTAATTTAATTATTTTCTCTCTTGAAGGCATATAATAGATGTCAACAGCTCATGAATTCTGGCTTTGAATCACTCTTACCCTCTAAAACATCATTTAAATGTCATTAGGTATTAAAGGCAGAATTGCAGAGATTTTGAATGGTAATTTATGCTCAGAACCGAATTAGCTGGAGGAGATATGACATTTGGATCAACTATTTCTGCTTCATTTAAGCCCACATTGCCCAAGTATTCATATTTCTGCAATACCATACTTTACTTTTGTTATCAAAATTATACATAATAAACAGATTTTTAATACACGAATTTGCTCTGGCCTCAAACTAATAAATCAAAATTCAGTTTGGCAGAAACAGACATTATTGAACTACGTAGGAACTTTCAATAGGTGCAGAGGTCAGGTTTTCACCTAAGCTCTTTTATTGTATAAAATGAAAAAAGCCTCTGGGCTGTTTTTTTCACCATAGCAACATATATCCTCAATGGTACCATACTCCATGTTGATTTGTCAGTAACTAAAGTTCATTATTCTTATTTTACCTCTGCTTTCTCCTGGTTTGCAGGTGGAAATGCTAAACTGCGCTACCAGATCACATCAGGAAACATGGGAGGGGTGTTTGATGTAGAACCAGAGGTGGGCACTATCTTTATCGCCCAGCCTCTGGACTATGAACAGAACAAAAGGTAGGGACACACTCCAAGGAAGAATACTGTTGAATGTTTTTTAAAAGACTTTATCTGAAATATGTCATGTTATAATCCCAGTTTATTTACTTATTTATTTCTTTTTCTGGCAACATAGTCTATATGCCATAGCTTTAAATTTCACTTCTGATCCTTTAAATCAACTAGACATATAGTTTAAGTGATGAAGAACACAGGTAAATATTTTCACGAAGATAATTTGAATCTAAACTGTTGTTTATTTTGTGAAACCACCTGAAAACGCTGACATTTTTGCTCAGGTACAAGCTTCATGTCCTGGCTTCAGATGGGAAGTGGGAAGATTACACCTCAGTGACAGTAAACGTGGTTAACAAGAATGACGAGGCTCCTGTGTTTACCGTTAACGAGTACTACGGCAGTGTAACAGAGGAGCTGGATGGTTCACCAGTGTTTGTGTTACAGGTACAGTCCAGTCATGATTCAGCTGTACAGTAAAATAGAACTTGAATAGATTCTTGACCTTTTGAGCCTTCACTAAAGTACAAGTCTAACCTGTTATGCATGTCAAACTAAGCAATCAAACTATCATGAGAATAAAATACTATGATTTTAGATTTACATTACTTGAAAGATTACATTTCCATTTCTTATAGTGTACATGGATCATCAGCTGGTGAGGATGTTTTTTCTTGACACATGTAGCTTTAGCCTTAGCAAGGGTGGCCAATTCCAGTCCTCCAGGGCCGCTGTCCTGCTTGTTTTCCAACTATCCCTGCCTGACCTGCTGCTGATTACCTGGCTCAGGTGGGGTGTGTTCAGCCAGTCAGAAGCTGGAAGATACCAATTCACTTTATCTTTCCTCACTCCACTTTCATCTAAGATGGTATCTTCCAGCTTCTGACTGTCTGAACACACCTGAGCCAAGTAATCAGCAGCAGGTGATTGCAACAAGGTGCAACAAACACAACGACAAGCAATCAAACACTGATAAGGCCGGTGACTGCTCATCAGAAACGTACAGCTCCAGAGCAAGGACACATGCAGCAAAGTACAGTGAGAGGACACACTACTGGAGAGAGGAGACACACTGTTAATTACATGTAATGCTGGCATATAGATGCATGGAGAGAGAGGAGAGGAGAGAAACTCAGAGCATCATGGGGGCCCCCAGCAGCCTAGGCCTATAGCAGCATAAGTAAGGGAAGGCTCAGGGTCACCTGATCCAGCCCTAACTATAAGCTTTATCAAAAAGGAACGTCTTAAGTCT
>NW_018127953.1:699346-706048 GCF_001952655.1 Monopterus albus
CATGTATAAAGTGAAGAGAATTGGACCTAACACAGAGCCCTGTGGAACGCTATGACTAACTTTAGTCTGTGTGAAAGAGTCATCATTAGCATGAGCAAACTGGGGTCTATCTAATAATTAAGATTTGAACCAACTTAGTGCAGTTCCTTTAATCTCAATAACATGTTGTAGTCTTTGTAATAAGATGTTGTGATCAGTGGTGCCAAAAGCAGCACTGAGATCTAAGAGGACAAGTATGGAGACAAGTCCTTTGTCTGAGGCTGTCTGTAGTAGATTTATTTCGATGTGTAGGGTCATTGTCCTGCTGCATAACCCAGCTTGCTCTGAGCTTCAGCTTGCATACAGCCACCACTACATAATCCCGTAGTGACAACAGAGGCCTCGTGTTGCCATTTCTTTTTCTGCCATCACTTTGTAAGTTTAATGGGCGTGTTCAATAAAGACATGAAAGATCATGACTGTGTTTTATCAGCTTAGAAATATTGTGTTTGTTGATACTGTATTTGCAACTTTGATGAAGATCAGATGCCATTTCATGAGCAATTTATGCAGAAAACCAGGAAGCTGCAAACAGGGTTCTTTTTTAAAGTGCTTGACACATTAAGTCAGTTTTCAACTCGTGAAACAAATGTTAGCTTAATTAGATGGATAGCCACCTTGGTAAAAACACATTGTGAGAATGGAAAACAGTTGACTGCACATTAAAGATCTCAAAACATTTTTTAAATACATTTAAACATGTTGAGCTGCATATTTCTTGCAGTATCTACATTACTTCTTTGACTTTTGCTAGCAATTGAATTCAGGGTTTTTGCAGAATGTATCTTTATTAGAACTACAAAAATTCTAAAAGCTATATTAAAACTATTAAAAATGTAAAAGTAAATGCAAAATGGGTAAATCCAAATTCCCATATTTTATAATTTCTTGTTCCTCAATCTTCGCTCAAGATGGAAGTTATTCTGGTCCGCCATCTTGAAGGATGTCCTACAACTCCTATTCCTGCTCTTAAGAGTGAGAATCAAGGAGAAAGTAAGCTGCCTGAAGGAGACATGAGCAAGGATACATGAGAGCATTCTTCATGGAAGTTTTTTATGAACGTATGTGCCCCTTGGTCAGAAATCAGATGGTGACTGGATACTTCAGATGAAGGATTGGCAGAAAGGATGTCTCATTTATCTAAAAACGTGTTTCCTCAGCTCCTCTCTCCTCATGTTTTCTGCTTGCATCTTTTTCTCACATCTTCTGTGGAAGGGACTAACACACAAGGAAAAGATGCAAGTGAGGGAAATGTAGATGCAATGAAGGGAACTGGGATTTAGCCTGTCACAAAAATCATTCCGTCATTTGTGTTATAATGACTATGGCAACTTGAGGTCACCTATGAACAGTACTACAAATGCACATACATGATAACAATCTCATGGCCTTGTGAGAAGTACAAGGGACTCCTCCTGAGCCATATGTATAGCTGTTATACAGTGAGATAATGGCTATTGAATGCCATGACAACACTCGCATCAGCTGCTTTTGGAACTTAATTTTAGTTTATATTCAGTAATTATTGTGGAGCCATAGCCAAATATAGTCCACTGGGAGATTATGTATTTTATACTGTAAGTAATTTCTTGTTTCTGTTTAACATTCTAACATTCAATTTAGCACAATTATCTGGATTAATAATATTTCCTCACTATCTTTAAGCATAGCTCTTTTACAACACGACAAAATATTCAACAGTTTAGTTTTAAAGTAATCAATAGTAGGTATAGGATTCTTTTGCCTCTCTACATCCCTATGTAAGAACATTTCTTACTCTTTTAAAGGCAGACAGTTAATTTTGACTCTACATCACTCTGGAATTACTTTACTAAATGAAAACATCTTTGCCCTGCTCAGGGTGTAATTGTTACTGATGTGTTGAGGATGAGTGAGAAGGGGCAGATAACAGAAGGGAAGCAGGAGAGGTGGAGGCTGGAGCTGTAGAGGTTGGATCATTGCCAGTTTTACATAGCAGAGAGTTCAGAACTGCACAGAGCCATTGTGAAGTGCTTCCAGTCAAGATACCCCTCCAAGTCAGCAGCATTTCAATAATTAAAGTGTAAAACAAACCTTGTAAAACCACTCTCATCACCCTCTCTGTCTTGCTGTGCCACTTTATGCTGTAGGTAACAGCATCTGACCCAGATAAGGATGCTGACCAGGAGGCCCTGCGTTACTCTCTCCATGGCCAGGGTGCAGAGAGCGAATTCATTATTGATGAGGTCACAGGCAAGATCTACGCCCAGCGGACCCTGGACCGTGAGGAGCGCGCCGTGTGGCGTTTCGTTGTCCTGGCCACAGACGAGGGTGGCGAAGGTCTGACGGGCTTCACCGACGTCATCATCAATGTGTGGGACATCAATGACAATGCGCCCGTTTTCACCTGTGTCCCCAGTTGCCATGGAGATGTGGCGGAGAACTCAGCAGTGGGGACATCTGTGATGGAGATGACAGCCACTGACCTGGATGACTCAGCTGTTGGGCAGAACGCTGTGCTCTCTTACAGGATTTTGGGTAGTTTAGATGCTACTAACACTGAGATAGGACGAGTCCCTACCTTCTCAGAAATGTTCACTATCAACCCCACCACAGGGACCATCACTGTAGCCATGGCTGGTCTGGACAGAGAGCAGGTTGAATCCTACCTCTTGGTTGTGGAAGCCAGAGATGGAGGAGGGATGACAGGAACTGGAACTGCTACCATTCAGATCAAGGACATGAATGACCATGCTCCAAGATTCACTGATCACTCCTGCCTGGCAAGGATCTCTGAGAATGCAGAGCCCAATGCAGAGGTGGGTCACTAGGGGCTTCACTGTTTGTCATTTACTTTAAATTACCTCCATATATGTAAATAGAGAATGGTATCGGATGGTGATATTCTTCAGAATTCAATACCAGAATCAGAAAAGCTGCAACATCTGATTTTGAATGTAGCCAATGTGATTGCTTAGATTCAGTATTCCTTACAAGAATTTAAATAATGTTAAACTTTCAAAGTTTCAGTGTTTGGGTCTTTTTTCCTTAAGGTACATCAAGTGACATTATAGCATTTTTCTGACTTTGGAATACTTTTGCCAATTGTGTTACTGTATTTGGTCTTTCTAGCCCAGTACAGGACAGATTGAAACTCACATATACAAATAATATGCACAATAAATCTCCTCTAGTGCACTTTTAACTCTGCTGCTCTGTGCAGCTTTTATTCCTTTTATTTTTAAAATTGTTTTAATTTTTTTTATTTACTTGTTTATTTTTAGCTCTTAACACCACACTGCATGGGTGCAGAAGCCATCAGTACACTACCTCAGCCAAAGTAAACCAGTGGCTGGTGTATTATCAAATATCCACCACTATCTTACAGAGATTTCAGTTAATGTATCAAAAATGTACAAAACCAGTATCCCCAGTAGTATACAGCCAATACACTTTATTCCTATTATTGCTTGTTTTGAGGTCTTGGAGCTTGCTGCAGAGGACAGAGACACAGGAGAAAATGCCCTGCTGACCTTTAGTGTTGTAGCTGGAGACCAAGAACAGAAGTTCTACATGGTGAGTCACAAACAGGAGCAGCGCGGCACCCTCAGGCTGAAGAAACGCCTGGATTATGAACGACACAGCGAGCAGAAGTTCAATCTCACCCTGAAGGTACAGTATATAAAAGTGGTTCCAAAAGGTTTGTTCAACCGGACAGTCTTGCACTATTGTTTTTTGTCTGTCTCTCTAATGTGTGGGTTAATTCTGTTTTGGCCAAAAAAGAAAAATTAAGAAAAAAAACATTTCAGTGAAATATATGCAGCATGTGCGAAGAGTCTGAGTCAGTCTGAGAGACTGACAGAAACCAGAGGATTCATGATGCTGTGGTTGCAGCTGTTGTTGAAGAGTGTTGAAAATGTGAGTAGGCATTTGAAGTTTGAGCGTATTCACATACTGTATGTTCCTGAAAAGTTTTGAGCATTGTTGAAGCTGAATTTTTGTAAGCAGTAAACTCAAAGTTATTTGTTTTTCTTCAGTGCTTATAAATCCCACAGCCCAACCTGTCAGCCCTTCCATCAAGAGCTAAGACAAAGAATCTCAAGGCCAAGCAATCGCTATAAAGCCAGTCAAACAGAAAGTGTCATATGTCACTTACAGACAGGAACTTTAAAGCTCCACAAGGCAGCTTTTCATATTGGTGGCATTGAGCGGTAGCTATTGGAAAATAACTCAAAATACCATATAAATAATCAGCTTGGCATTCTCCTGCACACAAAGGTTGATGGTGTGACATTGCATTATGCGCTATGGGGCTGATCACCATTGTGTGGGCACATTGTTTTTCATCTTTATTTTTTACTCACTTGTGGTGGAAGTTTCCAGCTGCTCACTATGCAAATTTCAAATTTGGATAAAAATAACAGTTCATTTCAATCACAGTTACTGTATTTTGCTTTATAAGCATTACAGCCTTATTTTGACTGACAAAATTTGGCTGTGAATACATGCACATTTAAATGTTTCACTTGTATGACATCTAAGACCGTGTGTGGTTCCTGTTTCAGGTTGAAGACCTGGACTTCTCCAGCCTTCTGCATTGTGTGGTGGAAGTGGAAGACTATAACGACCATGCTCCTGTCTTCATCCCACATTTCCTGTCTCTCGCCCCACTGCCTGAGGACATCAGTGTGGGAACCAGTGTGGCACATTTAGTGGCCAGTGACTCTGACTCAGGCCAGAACCGTGACATCACCTACAGCTTATTAGAGGACTCAGATCCTGAGGGGCTGTTCACCATTGACCAGTCTGGTGTACTCTCTGTGGCCCGGCCCCTGGATCGGGAAAGGATGCCCCAGCATCACTTGGTTGTTGTAGCAACTGATCATGGGGTTCCACCTCTAACAGGCAGTGCCACAGTCCAGTTGCCTCTGTTGGATGTGAATGATAACGGACCAGAGTTTGAGGTGGCATACTCCCCAATAATCTTTGAGAATGTGGATGGACCTCAGGTAGGCCTGATTGGGTTTCATCTCATGTAACACTGAATGAAGCTAGGAAAAAGCCAAGGGGAATTAGTGTTCATTAGTGTTATATATTAAACAAAACAAAAAAAAAACAAAAAAACATGAGCAAGCCACAGCTCTTCATGCTCTCACTTCTTCTTTAGGTAGTGAAGCTGAACCAAACATCGACCATCCTCCGAGCTGTGGACCAGGACTCTCCTGAGAATGGCCCACCCTTTCACTTCACTCTCCCCTCAGACTATCGCCACAGCAATGATTTCTACCTCCAGGACAACCTAAATGGCACAGCGACACTGACAGCCTTAAGGACTTTTGACCGTGAGCGCCAGAAAGAGTTCCTTATTCCTATTATTATGAGCGACAGCGGCCATCCAGCCAAAACAGTGACTAGCACTCTGACAGTGACCATCGGTGACCGAAATGACCACGCACATGTGGCAGGGGAGAAGAAAATCTTTATTAATAGTCACAGAGGTAAGAAGGCTATGTCTATCATTGTTTACAAAGAAAATAAATACTAAAGTGATGTAGCTCTGGACCATATACAGTAGTTACTTCTAGCTAAATAATTAAAAAAACAACTTTGTCTTCACCTACTTTTTCATAAACATTTTGAACTTTGCTCTCAAAGGTAGTGTCCTGTCTTTCTAGGTGAAACTCATACAGTACTGCCAGCCAATTAATTACTTGATCACTGTGCAATAATTAACACACACACATACACCCACAGTTTTTATTGTATTTATCACCTCTGCCTCAACGCAGCCATTGTCACCACATTATTGTTGTTTGCATGGTCGGTGTTTAGTCAGAGTGACTCCCACGATGCTGTTCTAGGGGTCACAATGGTAAGTTATTGCTCAGGTTTGACATGCAGTTAATTACATCAATAATGTTTATTCTTCTTCAGCCTAAAGTGAATCTCATATTTTGCATCACAAAAATGGCTGTATGTAATTTTGTTGAGATTGTATTGCATTCAAAACATGTTATTAGATGAGCCAGGTATTATTGTATTCTGGCACCACAGTGTTTTCATTCTTTCTCAGCAAACAATAAAATCTCCTGTCACTTCGCTGTTGTTTGTCACAATACATAGCTTAAGTTAAAATACTTGCACCTGAATTAACTGCGCTCTACCTAACTTTCACCCTCAAACGCTCAACCTTTAGAGGTTGAGTGAGAATCAAAACAAATACATGTGGTAACCCCTCCTCTGCTCCCTCCACTCCTCCTCTCCCCTCCTGCCCTGTTTGTGAAACTAGGTCATATGTGGTAACTACAGCCGGAGATAGACTCGACAGTCAGGTAGCTCAGCAGCAATATTAATGCATAATATAATAAGGAATATGAACCCTAGAGCAGGGGTCTCAAACTCAACTTACCTGGGGGCCGCTGGAAGTAGGGTCTGGGTGAGGCTGGGCCGCATCAAGTATTCCACAAAAAGTACAACTGATCCAATCTTCTCAATCATTACTACTAATAATTCAGAACATAGGCTTCTCTTACTTCCTCCTACTCTTTGCTGCCAGAGACCTGGCAGTGCTTCCTCTTACACAGCTGAGCCACATTTGGCTTGAGGGATGAAGCACCTGAGACCCTCAGTATGGCTTGAAGATGCTCATCAGTAAGTTTGGACCTGAACTTTGACTTATTAAAG
>NW_018127953.1:706694-716391 GCF_001952655.1 Monopterus albus
CATCACATTGTCAAACTTCAGGCATTTGCCTGCTGATGGATAATGCAGTGCAGAGCAATGGCCTCTTCCACAGCCTCTTCTTCCAATTTTCTTTGAACAAGTGCCACAACTCCATTTCTCCTCCCTGTCATTGATGGCACTCCGTCGGTTATTATTCCAGCAAAACTCTTCCATAGTAAGTCGGCATCTACAATGGCATCACACAGCTGGCGGAATATCTCCTGAGCAGTGGTCTGGCCATGCATTGGAATCACTGTGAGCAACTCCTCCATCACTGCAAAACTGTCAACACCACAAACATATATTGTAAGCTGCGCAGTGTCAGTGATGTCTGTGCTCTCATCAAGAGCGACTGAGTATGCATGGAAATGTTTAGCTTTCTCATACAGTTGATTGTAAATGTTACCTGACAGGTCAGCAATGCACTCTGCCACTGTGTTGTCTGAGAGGCTGATGTTGCTAAACTGACCCTTCTTTTCCAGACAGACTATACTTGCAGCCTGTAACATGCACTTTTTGATGAACTGTCATGTTTAAATGGCTTTCTGCCTTAGCAATCATCTCACTCACTACGTAGCTGGCTTCGACTGCCGCATCACTCTCTTTGCTTGCTTTCTTGAAAAAATCTTGTTGCCTCAGTAGGCATGTTTTAAGTTTGGCGACACGGTCCTCTCTCTCATCTCCCTGGTAGTTTGCATACTCCTCAGCATGTCTGGTTGAGTAATGATGTCTGAGGTTGTACTCCTTGTGCACCGCAACTTTCTCTGTGCATATAAGACACATCGGGATGCCCCTGTGCTCAACAAAAAAATATTCAGTCTCCCATTTCTCCTGAAATTGTCTGTGCTCATCGCCAACCTTTCTCTTCACGGCAGGTTTTGAGAAAGACATGACTGGGACTGGGTGGCCAAAAAAACGTATTTGCACTTGGTGACAGGGTATATTTTCCCTGCACTCTGTGACACTCCCGAATCACATTTCAAGTGACTAACGTTGTTAATTTGCGTTGCTGTCACAATCCTGAGCTATGGTAACCCACAGGTGACAAAAAATATAAAACGCGCGCACTATCACTAAACTTTGATATCAAGTGGGGGCCACAAAGTATCGTCCCGTGGGCTGCGAGCTTGAGACCCCTGCCCTAGAGCCTGTGGTTTTCGGTGGCAGGAACATGGGTCCTGTTTCCTACATAAAGCAGTAACACAAGCAAATTATACAAATGAATGTTTTTCCCAGTACTATTGATACAGTACTAATGTTCAGGACACTATTGCATCACGTTCAGTGTTACATACTTGACACACATAACGTTATAAGGTAGCGGTGACTTGTATATGAAACTAAAGAAATTTTGCTTTGACAGTTGAACAGCAGGGTTTACAGCAGGGAGACAACATTTCTAGACAAATATTTACTTCATTTATCTGAACTTGCAGCTTTAACTGAAAAATAGCAATGAATTGTTTTTTTTTTTTTAATTGAAAAGCCACAATTGCTAACAAATTGTTTAAATTGTGTCTAACTTTTCCCCTCATAACAAGCTTAGATATAACATGTCATAGTGTGCCTTGAACATTTACAGGGTGTCTTCAGAATAATTCCAACATGGTTCAGAATGTGAGGAGGTGGTAGGGAGCGAGTGGTGGCAGTTTCTTCTATATGATGATATCATTGTGTTTTCAAATAGCATTATCTGTTATATATTTCCTTTTACCTGTAACAATCACCTGTAATGTCACGTCTTGGCTCTACTGAAATGAAATGGTGAATGAAGCCTGAAATATGTTCATTCAAACTTTTCACTTATCTAGATTTTATTCACTGTTGATACACTATGTCTGTATTTAAGATATACAGATCCTTATGTTTCCAAGGCTCTTCCCCTGAATGTATGGTATTAATGGTATATAATGCATAACTAATAACTAATCTAATGCTTTGTTGCCTTTATGTAACTGTTTATTGTAAGACTAAGTGTTCTTTGTTGTGCTGCGCGGACTGGCAGCAAGTTACAGCAGCTGTGTCCTCGTTGTGTTCTTTTCCGTGTTTTTATGAAGTCCTGTTCTTATGTGTCTGTTCTTATGGTGTTATGTTGGTTGTTCTCTATTGCTGCTGTAACACAGAAATTTCCCCGCTGTGGGATCAATAAAGTACCTACCTAACACATGCAGCACACATTTGTACACATGTACAGCACATAGAAATACACATGGAAGACTGAATTTTTATACCAAACACTTACCTGAAAAATTGGAAGACCAGTGCAGAGGAATATATTTGCTGTAAAATCTCTCCAAGGTGTCTTTGCTGCTGTGTCAGTCACATATAGACACGATCTTTTTTTTGAAGAGTTGTCCTTCTCCAAACTCTAAACCAATAAACTGATTTGTTATCTGTCATCAGGTCGTATGCCAACCACAGTGCTTGGAAAGGTATACTCTCCTGACCCTGATGACTGGGACAACAAGACGTATGTCTTTGAAGGACACATGCCAAGGTAAATAATGTGACTCCTCTTGAACCATTCAAACCATTTAGCTATATGACACAGGAAAAAGAAAGCTGCACAATGCAAAATTAGTACATGAAAATACAAGCTTTTTATTGGCCTAAAACATGGACCATTTTCACATATGGGTAAAATAAATCTGTCATAGTTGTTCAGTTTCAATTCTCAGCATTACACTTATTTACACACCTATCTGAAATGAATGTAGCCCCACAAGAATTACTGACATTGTGAAGGAGATGGTGCTCAGTCTGTCGTCATGCTGAGAGGTGTTCTTTCAACTGTATGACCCTTATAAAGGTTGCTGTTCTCGCTATAATATACTATAGAGAAATGTATTTGAAACACCTGTCAGTCACCTGACAAAACAATCTGAGCAAAAATTGACTCCTTCATAAAAGAATGATTTATTGCACTACTGCTGTATTAGACTGAATTTGTTTTAGCTAGGTGTACTTAAGTACAGTGAGAGAAGGCAATACAATACTCTTGTTTTATTTGGGATGAGAAGCCACCAGAACCATCTCAGATGAGTTGTGTTGGCCAAACATTTTTGAGGGCATCGAATATCTGTCTTTGTTGCATAAAGAATGATCAACACTCTGTTAAAAATACAGATGCGCACATTGCTTTCATGCGCTAAGCCATGTTACATTTCCTAGCTAATCATGCATCACACTGCTGCTGTGATTAATTTAGTCATTTAAATGATGCAAAGCAGCAACATCCCTGAGTGAGCTATCTCTCAGGAAGGCCAGATGTTTTTTCTGTTTATCACTTCTGGGGACCCCCTACATGGCTACTAATAAAGTCGCTTTACAGAATTCATTTTGTTGCACCTAGTCACTGACTTTTTAACTGGCTCCCATGTGCTTTTTAAAAAAATATTTGTCAGTAACCTATCAGAACATATAGTAGTTTATTCCATTTTTTGTATTAATTCCATTAACTGCATTCTGGTGCTGTATTGAAGCTGCCTCCCTGATGTATTCATTATGCTGCTCTCTTCTCATGAAGTCGGCCTGATAATTCTGTATTGTGTTCTTCATTCTTTTATGTCCATTGCCCCACCATTTTATCCAGTTTTCCTCATCAGGCCAATAACTAAGTTCTTCACTCCCTCCCCTCTGTTCTTTGTATTTTCTAATGTGCTAATGTGTTTTTCCACAGTTAGAAAATATGATGTGCCTACTCACATAGAAAATGCTCTCCTTAATATTTCTCTATCTCTCACACACACACACACACACACGTCCCAAAAATCACATTCAGCACTCCACACCACCTTAGTCTTTATCTTCCACACTGAGCTGAACGCAAATGACAAACACTTCTCCCTGTTCTCTCAGAGTAAGCTCAGCCTGTATAGAGAAGTGGGTGTAATACAAGGTATTAACATTTCACGACAGCTCTCATCTGTCAGCTCCGCTCGGCGCGACCTGCCTCTCTTCCGCCTTTCTCTCCTCTGCGCTCTCGATCCTGCGGGATCTGCACCTCAGCTGTGTTGCATTCGGTAATTCGTGACTCGTTTGTCGGTGCGCACAGCTGGGGTGCATCCCGATGATTACCTTCCTTATACCTCTGGACAGACGTTCCGTCGTCGCCGGAGCATTAACTACTGTAACATGCATACCCCGTAACAGCCCTATATTTGTGGTATATGTATTGTACGTCATTTTGTTTTCCATGCTGACAGTTCCTGTGCTGTGGATCTCATTTTGTACGTCCGCTATATGTTTTGTGTTATACATCTCTAGACGTCCACACTGACAGTTCCTGTGCTGTGGATCTCTTTATGTTTTTTCCATTTGGTTAGCTAGACGTTATTTTTGATATCCACACTGACAGTTCCTGTGCTGTGGATTTCCTTTTTTCATTTGCTAATGGTTTCATTTGTCCTGGTCTCCTCCACCATCTCTGCCCTACTTTGCTGATTTATGTACATGGACTATGATACGTTGTTTTTTTTTTTTTTACTTTGCATTTTCCGCATTAAACCATCTTTTTTACTAGCACCTGGGTCAGCAATCTTGAATCTTACCTTAGTTCTCCCTCGCCCTCCTAGTGAGGGGGACAAACCATAACATCATCTCTTGGTTTTTCAAACCTAAGTCAAGTTCAGACCACAGTCTAATCACTGCTGTGAATGCATTTCACAAAACGAAGCCTATTATACCTTCTTTCTGGTCAGCTTAATATGGTTTCATTCCTTTGCATTATATGAGCTATAGTACAATAGCTGTTGTTCACAATGTGTGTGCACTTTAGCTATTTGGTTTTTGGGGTTTTAGGGGTTGTCTTGCTGTAGAATCTACTATGATGATTTAGCAAATGAATGCATCTTGTGGAATAGTTTCACAGCAAATGTCCAACTCTGACTGGAGTAGAAGTGACAACTAATGCAAGTAACTGACATACAGTAAATTCCAATACAGGCAGGCTTCAGTATATTGGCAATTACCAAATGGGAAAGTATTGATAGATTTACTAGAAGAGTAAATTGTTATTCAGTAATGTGAAACCAAGAGTTAAGTGCTAGACATACTGTAAGGTGTAATCTAAACACCACAGCATGTAGCTGTAAAATGTGTTAATGTGGTCCTTTCTCTACCAGTGGTTTAATAGATGATTTGCCACGGTTCTGCCTTGGATTTCCTCTCTAATTAAACTTGAATGAGCTCATTTAGTGTACAAGGGGGGCTTGGAGACAAGGACCTAGTAAAATTTGCTTTCTTACATTTCTTTGTGCCTTCCCTTGCATCCCTCTCCCTCAGGCATTGCCTGTGCTCAATTTCTATTATTGTTCCAGAGAGCAATTGATTTACAGCAGAAAATAAAAACAAACAGAATATAACAATGCATCAAACTTTTTTTGTTGTTTTGGTGGCAGTGGTGGGGGCAAGCCTGAGCTCACACATGAGCTTGGATACCATTTTAAATATATATAATTTATTTATAGGTTGTTTCTCTATGATAGCTTCCTCTGTGCTGCTAACAATTGCAATAATCCTACAGTAGCTACAGTATTCCTTAATGTGTTATGCAGGAAGTGCCTGAAGTGCACTGTTGTACTTTTGATCAGGAAGAAGACTCAGACACTTAGAATAAACTTATTTTAAAAAAAACTGGTAATTAACACATTGTATATAGTGTACACATGAATGAATGTCACTTTTGGCTTGGTCGCCACAGCAAATTGTCACACTGACAATTCACGCGTTGAAATTTGGCACATGTTTTACACCGGATGCCCTTCCTGACACAACCCTGACTCAAACCTGAGCCGTAGCGGCGAGAGCACTGTGCCCTAACCACTGGTCTATCATGGAACCCCATGTAAATAGGGGCCTCCTTTTTATTGTTTTTTCTTTTTTTTTCCTTTTTATAGCAAGTGGTTTCTGGTGAATTTCAACCCTAATATAAGACATGATAGAAAGAACTGTATATGAGAATAAACTAACATTTCAAATAACAGTTCATTTGATTAATTTAGTCAAATAAACTCAAGTTCTGGAATGATAATTAATGATTTAAACTTGGAACTGAGAGTCATATCCTATAAGCTAATGAAAAAAGTTTAATTAATATTACATATGTTTTATAGTGCAAAGAATAAAGTATACACATATGAAAGTTGCATTTGCCAATGGAAAAAAACAAGTTAATGAAACTTTGAAATGAATCAAAGATGAAGATTAAGTAGATGCCAAAAAGGTTACAATGCATTTCTATAAGGTTGTCAGTTTTCATTGAGTTATAATATAAAAACAGTTTTCAGTGGTTTACATGCTGATGCTTTGTGCACAATAAGTGTGTGATGACCAGCATGCAGTATAAGTTTGGAAGCAGATATGACCAGCAGCCCTAGTGTTGCCAGACAGAAACACTGATCCAGTATTATCTCAGATTTCCACAGTATTTGAGGAGGACAACTACAGAATTGTGAGTTTCTGACATATTGTGGTTATGACAAAAACTCGGCTTAAGTTATGGCTAGGACTGGATAATGCAAATGCTAATTGCAGGTTGATAACATGGCAGTCTCCAGTCTCCTGCCTGAAAGTCTAACTTGCTACTGTTCTTGTCAGTGTTGTGCATGAACATGCTAAAAGCGTGCTGAACGGGCTGAAATGAAGAGATCAGTGTGCAACTGGTGCTGAACGCAATTGGTAAAGGCTTCATTCACTCAATTTTCTCAATACTGCTAATATTCGTTGAGCCAAAGAGAGAAATTGTTAGATCCGCTCGGACACAGAGGTGAGCGATTCACAAAATGACGGACCCAGGTGGCTGACTTCAGTGCAAGCAGTGCTCAGTTTATTTACAGTGATATCAACAAGGAAGTGAATAACCAGGTAGAAGTGGGAGCGGGTGTCGAGCCGCAGAAGGTGAATAACAGTCAGTGGTGAAATGATGAGGGAAAGACCGGGCGGCGGATGCTGGGACTCACTCCTGGGCTGGTCGTGGTGGAAGGTTGCTGAGGAGACAGAGTTTGTACATGCAGTTAATGGGAGACTGTGCATCGACCTGCGTGGTGGAGATGGTGCGGGGTTGAGGAGGTCCGTGGTCCGGAGGAGCGACAGAGGGGAGGATAATGAGACTATGGCGAAAAAGAAAAACATGAGTACAATATAAAGCTAATGACAACGAGAAACAAACGGGCCTGATGATACTAGAAAGAACTGACAGGGGAGTGAACGTAGAGCAGGGAATAAATAGGGAGAACTAATCAGGTGCAGCTGGTGGTAAACAGGGGATTGATTGATTGATTGATTGATTGATTTATTCTTTCAAACATGCAGAACAGAACAGAACAGAACAACAATGAACAATGACAATAACACACATGATTACACATATCCCACCAATGCTAATTCAAAATCAGTTTGCTTACACCTATTACATGTTTGAATGGAGTAGGAAGAAGTCAAACTTATCCAGTCCTACCCCATGACATCATATTATACAAAATTTCATGCATCATTGGTTGCAAGCAGTATCTCTGCTTAGATAAAACAGTGTTTCCTTAATGCCTTCTCGAATAAATCTTATTCTTGCATATATCTTGTATAACACATACATTTATATTTATATTTAAACTCCTTAATTCTGGTACTATTTTTCATGTCCACAGTTAAGTTATTCCATAGTTTGACCCCACTTATAGAAATACAAAATCTTTTTTTGGTTGTTCGTATAGCATGAACTTTTAAATTTAAATGTCCCCTTAAGTTATATCCCCCTTCCCTTTCACCAAATAACTTTTGGATTCCACCAGGTAATAAATTGTTCCTGGCCTTATACATAAACACAGCAGTCTTATATCCCACTAAATCAAAAAATTTTAACAATTTGGACTGTATGAAAACTACATTTGTATGATCCCTATACCCCATCTTGTGCACAACTCTTATCGCTCTCTTCTGTAATATGTACAATGGTTGAAGTGAACTCCTGTATGTATTTCCCCAGTTTTCAACGCCATACTCCAAATATGGCAAAATCAATGAACAATACAAAATCCGCAATGCTTTGACGTCCAGCATATGTCTAACCCTTGCCAATATCGATATATTTTTAGCCATTTTATTGCGAACATGTCTAATATGTGATTTCCAGGATAATCTGTCATCAACCATTACCCCCAGAAATTTAATTTCATATACTCGTTCAATGTTGGCACCCCCAATTCTCAATTGAAGTTCATTATGTGGTCTACGGTTCCCAAATACCATATATTTAGTTTTCTCCAAATTCAAAGATAGTAAATTATTATCACACCATTTCTTTATCTTCCCAAATTCCTCTGAAACCCTTACAGAGAGTTGCTGTAAGTTTTCATCTGATGCCCAAATGGTAGTATCATCAGCAAACAAAACCATTTTAACAGTTTCAGAAACCTTACATATATCATTGATGTATAATATAAATAGTTTAGGTCCCAACACAGAACCCTGAGGCACTCCACACACAATGTTCAGCTCACTTGATTGATATTCACCCAACCTCACAAATTGACGCCTCTGTGTCAAATAACTTCTGATCCATTTCCCAACCATTCCTCTGATCCCATATTTATCCAACTTATCCATTAATAGTTCATGATTAACTGTATCAAAAGCTTTTTTTAGGTCAATAAAAATCCCCATCGTATATTTTTTCTCATCCATAGCACTTGTAATGTCCTCCATCAGGTCAGTAATGGCCAAGGATGTTGATCTTTTCGACCTAAAACCATATTGACAATCAGATAAGATATTATGTTTATCAATAAATGTGTCTAGTCTGTTATTAAAGAGTTTTTCCAGAATTTTTGAAAATTGTGACAACAGAGAAATCGGTCTATAGTTTGTGAGGTTGTGTTTATCACCAGATTTATACAGTGGAATAACCTTTGCTATTTTCATATTATTGGGGAACTGCCCAAGTCGAAACGACATATTAAAAATATGGGTTAATGGTTTACATATCCCCTCAATTACCCACTTGACAGTTGTCATTGTGATACCATCACTATCACTAGATGTTTTGTTACCACATTTATTCACTATCTCTATAATTTCCTCTTCAGCTATGGGCTTCAAAAACATTGAACTCATGTTCCTTTCGATTGTATTATTATTTATAATGACGGATGTATCATCTGTACAAATGCCTCCTGCTAAACTAGGACCAACGTTCACAAAGAACCTGTTAAACTTTTCAACTACATCCTCCAATTTATTAACCTGTGTATCATTATCCATAAAATATTGTGGGTAGTTACACCTTCTAGAACTGTTTCTGATCAATTTATTTAATATATTCCAAGTACCTCTAATGTTATTTTTATTATCCTCTAATATTTTAGAGTAATATAGTTTCTTACATCTCCTCAAAATCTCAGTTAATTTGTTCTTATATGTCTTATATTTTTCTTCCGCCTTCTTTGATCGGTCCTTAATGAACTGTTTATATAACACATTCTTCTTTTTGCATGCATTCTGTAATCCCTTGCTCATCCACGGTCTCTCACTGTAATTCTTTTTATTTTTATACCGCATACGAGGACAGTTCCTGTCATATACAGTCTTAAATATGTTTAAAAATTTCTCATATGCTTTATCTAAGTCATCCTCTCTGTAAACTGGTTCCCAGTTTTGCCCCATAAAATCCTCCTTAAGCCTCCTTAAAGCATGTTCATTCATC
>NW_018127953.1:718606-720144 GCF_001952655.1 Monopterus albus
GGGTAAACTGCAAACTCGATTTTATTTCCTGTATCTCCCTGGTCATGTCGTCGAATCTCTTGTTGTTCGTGTCCATAATTATCTGCACAAATCCCTTAAAACTGTCGCTGAGCTGATTAACCAGCGCAGTGAAAAGACGTTTCTGCTCCAACAAGTCGGCAGCAAAATTCTCTTCAACTTCGCCTTCCTCAGCAGCTTCAGATCTATTTGCTCTTTTCCCTTTAGGAGCCATTTCAAGATGTAGACTTTTCCAAAACTTGAAGGTGTAGAAAATATGAAACAGATATGAGAATCCCAGAACAGACAAGAGGAGCAGAAAAAAACGTTCGCTCTCGCTTGCAACCCGGAAATCATCCATATGAAGCAGGTGTGTCGGATAACGTAATCTGGGTAAGGGAGCAAAAACAGAGTGAGGGAAGTGAGAAAGGCAGGTGCAGCCGGGCAAACCTGACAGAAATTACCAATGTCTCGAGTCAAACTAGTTAAAGTGTGAAGCCAATCATGCCAGAATCAGAATCTTCAGGCGTCATAAAAGAGTGCACAAGGTGCATGGTGCACTGTAAACAATGCTGCTTTCATTATACTCGGTTGACACCTGAAATTTCATCGTTTAACATGTGTAACATTTAGTATTTTGTAGCATTAATCGGAAAAGTAGCTAACAAATAACATGGCGCCCACCGAGGCAGATGCAAACGGGGCAGGCGAGGGGGACTCCATGCTAGGCTAAAAGCTCGCGCTACCCGACAGCCATTACCCAGCCTCTTCCTAGCTAACGTACAGTCTCTGGAAAACAAACTGGACAAGCTAAGGGCTAGGATTACAGCACAACAGGAAATAAGAGAATGCTGTGTTATAGTTCTCACTGAGACTTGGCTTTCTGACAGAGTCCCAGATCCCGCAATTCAGCTAAAAACACATTCTGTACATCGATGTCATTGCACTGCTGCTTTGGGGAAGGTAAAAGGAGGTGGTGTGTGTGTGTTTATTTAATAACTCATGGTGTGGAGATGTATGTACTGTTTATAAGCACTGTTCGCCAGACGTAGAGTTTTTATTGCTGAAATGCCGGCCCTATTATCTAGCAAGAGAGCATAGTGCTGTGTTTCTGGCTGCTGTGTATGTTAGCCCAAGAGCTAATCCCTCTGCGGCTCTCAGCAAACTCTATGATGTCATCAACGTGCTAGAGACAGCGCACCCCGATGCTGTATTTATTGCTGCAGGCGACTTTAATCAGTGCATTTTACGGACTAGACTCCCCAAATACCAACATGTGAACATTCCCACCCGGGACAAGAACTCTATGGATCATGTATTACAGTAACATACGGGGTGCATACAGGACCACACCCCGCCCCCACCTTGGACACTCAGACCACATTTCTTTGTTCCTGTATCCAGCTTACAGACAAAGACTGAAACAAACAAACCCTGTCACCAAACAAATTAAACTCTGGACCCCAGAGACTGAAGGCACCCTGCAGGACTGTTTCACCCAGACAGACTGGGATGTGTTTAAAGCTGCAGCCACCTCAGAG
>NW_018127953.1:722977-723256 GCF_001952655.1 Monopterus albus
TAGACTGTCAGGATTGGCAATAGAACTTCAGCCAGCATTGTTACAAACATTGGCACCCCACAGGGATGTGTCCTCAGTCCCATCCTCTACACCCTGTTCACCCACGACTGTGTCGCCTCCCACAAAGACATCATCCTAAAGTTTTCCGATGACACCGCAGTGATAGGTTCCATCACTGGCGGGGACAAAGCAGCCTGCAGGAGGGAGGTGGCTGGTCTGGTGTCACGGTGCAAGGACAATAATCTCAGCCTCAACACGGACAAGACAAAGGAGATGATA
>NW_018127953.1:723290-742667 GCF_001952655.1 Monopterus albus
GAATCGTTGCCCCGCCCCCACCCCCCCTCCTCCCTCGGTGAAACTGACTGTGGTCCACCAGAGCTCACAGCCACTGGTTGTGTTGTCCACTTTACCTCTACCTACAGCTGCTTTCAGAGCTGATCAAACTGCCATAAAATGCAAAAACAGACACAACGTATATCCACTGCCCTCTCTGCAGAGCATTTACCATCGCAGAGTGCGTAGGAAAGCTGCCTCAAAGATCCCGCCCACCCCCAGCACGGACTGTTCACTTCCCTACCCTCTGGCCGGAGGTTCAGAAGTGTGAAATATAGGACCTCTAGACTGAAAAACTCTTTCTTTCCCTCTGCCATCAGACTCCTAAACACCTGAGGAGTTTACTACCAGGAAATACGTCATGTACTGTCGACCTGTACTGTTTGCATTCTCAGTTTGCACATGCATAATTGCACGTTGACTGTTGACTGCTGCACATGCTGCTCCCATGCAGCATACATTCTCTTATTATATTCTTATATATTTTTATTTTACTGCTGCATTTGCTGCTTAAAGTGCCTTAGATTTTGTGTTACTTATTTATCTACTTTATATTTCATTTGTATTTTGTGGCATTCATGTGGACGGCAAAGTAAGAATTTCATTGTACAGAGAAACACGTTTCCTAACTGTGCATATGACAAACACTTTGAACTTGAACTAATAACTAAATTGACCAGGGATGGCCCTGAACTAACAAATCAGAAATGTTGGTGTTATCCTTGACTCAGAACTGAACTTTAAGACTCATGTCGAGCTTGTCATTAAGTCAGCTTTGTATCATCTTAAAAACATAACTGGAGTTCAAATATTTCTCTTTCAGAGTGAAACAAAGAGAGTAATACCTTTTTTTTTTTTCCAGTGGATCGGACTATTGTAATGCTCTCCTATCTGGTTAGCAGTCAGTTACAGTTGGTTCAAAACTGTGCTGCCTGAGTTTGGCTTAATTTAATTGGTTTATTATTATTATTGTGATATCTTATTTATTATTGGTTTAATTCAGTATATTCATATTTTAAAATGTTGATTTCTGTTTGTCATTTTTTTAAACTGTTAAGCACTTTGAATTGCTAAGATGTGTGAAAGGTGTTATAAGTAACACTTAATTGATTGATTCATTGACTGTGCACATAGAAGAAATTTGCACAACCCAAATTCAACTTAACTTGAAAGTGCCCACCATTTAAAATCAGCCTCTAGCAGAGCAGCAGGGGAATGGAGCTAGAGGCCTCAAGCACAGAATACACAATCACACCCTGGACACCCACGGCATGGCCTATGGGGGATATGAGTTCCTACTGTACCTGAATGGAGGATAAATGTAGGTTGTTTCTGAGTCTGACTCCAGACATGCAGTCACACTGAGCATTTCTTTCCACTTAGCTGGTTGCCATGGGCAACAACATTCAATGGGCAAGCAACTAAAATGACTCGTCTCTGCAGACTCACTGAGACATTGGTAATAGTCTAATGACTAATCGTTATCACACAGAGGTCAGTCCTATAGATGTAGCATCTTGACCCTCTCAGGCTCCAAACAAATAGCTCAGCCTGGTCAATGCAGCCATAGCTAATTGCACTGTTCACCTGTAGTGAGCTGCAAACACACCAGCCAGGCTTAGCTTTTGGTTGCAGTGTGATGCAGCCTATTGAAGTCAGGAGACACTCACATGAGGTAACAACTTCAATGATGGCAGTCATTTCCACAGTGCTCATTATTGCTTGTTCTTTGTAAATACTTAAAAGAACTGTTGTGGAAAGTTGCTGTTTAAATCACTGTACTGCAGTGTCGCAGCTGTCAACACTGTTGCCTCATATCAAGATACTTCAGTTGAATGTTCTCTTGGCGCTATGTTTGTGTGGGATTCCTCTGCATTTTCCAGTTTCCTCTCACAGTCCAAAAATATGCAGGTTAGATTAACTGGTGACTATATTGCCCATACAGTAGGTGGGAATGTGAATGTTGTCTGTCTCTGTGTGTCAGCCTTGGGATAGAGTGGTGGCTTTCCCAGGGTCTACCCTTCATGTTACCCAGGGCTCAGCCCCCTTGGAGAGCTCAGCTTGTGTGAATTAGAACAAAGGCACTGACATGTGCAGTTCTTTTAAAGTAGTGTGGGTGTCTGTGTTTGTTCCTTCCCTCAGTTACTTCATCCTGAACAAGCGAACAGGTTTCCTGATCATCAAGGAGAATGCTCCACCTGGCACCTATCAATTCCAGGTTCGTGTTTCTGATGAGGTTTGGCCAGATGCTATTTCCACTGTCACTGTGCATGTGAGGGAGCTGCGAGACGAGGCCATCTACAACTCGGGGTCCCTTCGCCTGGTGGGTAAGTTTGACCTACAGAGACAGCTAAACACACACACACACACACACACACACACACACACACTTTGTTTTCATTCCTTGTGGGGACTTTACATTGACTTACATTTTTCCTGTAGACTTATCCTGTCTCCATCTATGACCTGAAATGGTTTCAAGTTCCACTGACTCCTGGATCATGACCTCTAACCTTTCCTTAGTCAATGCTGTGCTGGATTTTGGCCTGGTGTCCACAGACAACCAATATTGCCTGTTTCTAGTGTTGATTCCATCTCTTGTTCTCGACCCTTGCTGCTTTATAAATTTAGAATTCCTCACTGCTCTCGACGTCAAAACGTGGAGGGATTCTCCTGTTTGCCGGGTGCAGTGCTTGAATTCACTGTGGAGGGCATCTTGCAGGTCGAGTTCACCAAAGCGTCTCTGAATTGCACGCACCGGTGCTTAGTCGCTGTGGTTGTCTGGGCTCACCGACAGCCGGAATGACTGTTCTGTCAGTGACAAAGCCAGTGAGCGGCAGTAGCTAGCAATTTGAACTGGGCAAGATATAATCCCCCCCCCTACAGCTGCCCCTACCAGAGAACTTCA
Organism: Monopterus albus; assembly: GCF_001952655.1. Classification (NCBI taxonomy): domain Eukaryota; kingdom Metazoa; phylum Chordata; class Actinopteri; order Synbranchiformes; family Synbranchidae; genus Monopterus; species Monopterus albus. The sequence continues at coordinate 726,217 of NW_018127953.1, forward strand.
CCCCTAGGGTAAGGAGAATATGGCACACTGCAGGCCCCATGTGGCCTTCTGGTCAGGTCATCATTGAGGTGGGGCTTGTTCCCCTCTGCTCCTAGCTTTAACTGACCTGCTTGCAGTTCTGGAATTCCCGGCTGGTCAGGTGGTGCTGGCTCTGGGTCCCCGCAAAGCTGGGGTGTTGATTACTGGATGCAGTTCTTCTGGCTTGCGTGGCTTGGAACAATGGCTCCATCAGTGGTCTCATTTTGACAAGATGGCGCCAGTGTGTATGGCTTGCCGTCTACCGCTCCTAATTCTGTTTGTTTTTGTGTTGTATTTATTTTTTATTCTGAATGGAGACTCTCTATTGTTGTATGACCACCAAACTCTACTAATCTTTGACTGGATGTTTCAAACTTAGTGCAGTTTGATGGTCACGGGCACAAGTATCTACCTCCGTTTTTATCAGGAATACCTGCTTACCTTTGCTGCATTCTGGCTTTCCCATTCAGAAGGAGGAGGCAGAGACGTCGGGGCAGGCAAGGTGGACAGCTGGTAAGGCTAAAGGCCTCCTTAATGAGCTTTTCCTCAATTTCTTTGATTCGGTGTGTTTCAACTGCCAGCCTCTGCGCTTCACGGCATTCTCTGGATCCTGTTTGCTCTTCGCTGGTGTCAGTGGTTGGCTCGGATTGGCAGACTGAGTGGCCTTGAAGCTGTTATCTACGTCTATGTCAATGTGGGATTAACTGCTTGAATCTACGGCCACTGAAGCATGCCTCCAGGCTGGCTGCCTGTCTTGCCGGCTCCTATCAAGATTGGCCTGGTTAATAGATCACTGGCAAATAAGGCTTTTTTTTTTTTAAAGGTTTTCTTTACTTCTCGGAACTTGGATTTTCTTTTGGTGACTGAGACCTGGCTAGGTGTGGGTGAGTCCAGTGGTCTTCTTGAACTGCAGCCACCTGACTATACTGTACTTAACTCCCCAAGGCCAATGACTGTTTATAAAATGACTTTTAAATGCAAACAGATTTTATCATTACCTTCCTTCTCCAACTTTGAGTTCTTATTTGAGCTGTGTCACTCTCCAGCCTTATTGTGGGCTGTGATTTATCACCCACCTAAGTTCAGTAAGGATTTTATATGTGACATTTCTGATTTCTTTTTCTGGTAGAGCATAATATTCTTGAGATTTTTCAATCAGGGTTTAAAACCTTGCACAGTACTGAATCAGCATTGGTGAAAGTCTAGTCTCTCGCTTAGAGCACTGGGTCGGTATTCAGGGTATAGCTCTAGAATGGTTTCGGTTTTAATTTAAGGATAGAACGTTTTGTGTGAAACTTGGTGATGCTATGTCTTCTTCTGAGCCCCTTCAGTATGGGGTTCCACAAGGCTCGGTTCTTGGGCCTCTTCTTTTTTCCCTTTACCTCCTCCCACTTGGCTCCATACTTAGGAAACACGTCATCTCCTTTCATTGCTATGCAGATGATAGCCAGCTGTACTTACTGGTTAAAAAGACAAATTCTTGCGTTAGGCCACTGCTTCAATGGTTTGAGGACATTAAATCTTGGCTCGCACTTAATTTTTTGAAGGTGAATAAAGAGAAGACTGAGGTGATGGTGTTTGGTGATACATTGACTTGGGCTTTTTAGCTCAATATAACAAAAAAATATTTCAAACCTGGGGATTAAGATATGGACCCCGATCTAAAATTTGATTGCCAAATTGCAGCTGTCGTAAAATCTAGCTTTTTTTCAACAGCTGGCCAAAGTAAAATCAATGGTCTTTAGATGGCACTTTGAGACACTTATTTATGCTTTTATCACCACCTGACTGGATTACTGCAATGCATTGTATTTGGGCATTAGCGAATCTTCTATCACTCACCTCCAGATGGTCCAAAATGCTGCAGCGTGTCTATTAACAGGTATAGGTAAATATAAGCACATTTCTCCAGTTTTGGTTTCCTTGCACTGGTTATCTGTTTATTTTAGGATTCCCAATAAAATTTTATTTTTTGTTTTAAATCCCTTCATGGCTTTGCACCTTCCTATTTATCTGACTTGCTTCACTGGTATTCACTTATGCGTTCTTTGAGGTCAGCTAATCAGTTACTTTTGAGTGTGCCCAGAACAAAGCACAAGCTTAGGGGTGGTCATGCCTTTGCGGCTGCTACCCCCAAGCTATGGAATGATTTACCACTGTCCATCAGACAAGCCTCTTCTTTGCCTGTTTTTAAGTCCCTTTTGAAAACTCATTTATTCTCATTGGCATTTTGATATTTTATATTGGTATTGATTTTATCTGTATTGATTATCTTATATTGGTGTTGACTTTATCGTACTTGTAAATTGTGTTTATTTTTAATGTATATTCTTATTTACACTGAACAGCACTTTGGTCCACCCTGGCTGTTTTTAGTGCTTTATAAATAAAGTTGGAATTGAATGGAATTTTGGTGGGGCGCCACTGAGCACGTGGTGGCAGGCAATTCTCTGGCAGCTGTGGGGTCTTCTGCTTCAGGCTGCTCTGCCTCTTGCTTCTGTCAGCTCCCATGGCTCTCTCCCATCCCACTTCTGACACTAATGTAAGGTATACTAGCTATACTTGAGGAAGTAGCCAGAGACAGAAGTCACCTTTTTCTTTTTCCCTTTGGCCACCCACCGCAACATAGAACACAGATATACACACACAGAACCCCGCCAAGACCCCGATCTATTTTCATCCCTCCCCGTGGGGCATTATGGGGATTCCACAGGGTGCTTCCCTCCTAAGGCATTCTGGGGGGACCCTGAGAAGTGTCTCTCCACCCCCAATACAACAGTAGTATTTTGGTCATTTTTATTAGGTGAAATCACACCAATATAAGCATCTTTCAACTTTTATACTTTCATATCAACTTTTGTTTTATTTTTTACCATGTCCACATACAGGGAAAAAAAACAACCTAACACAACCAGTAGTCTCATGACAAAATTAATTAAAACTCCCTCTTAGCATTTATTTCCTCTTTGCAGATGTCTTCCTCAAAAATATTGCTTAATCTTGCTTTTAACAAGTCTGGCTAAAGTAAAATAGGAGATCCGCATTTTTAATTGGAATACAGGTATCGATAACAAACATGATGTAATAGAACCTGTTAAAACTACTAATGCATTTGTGGATATATCAGGATCATGTCACATCATGGCATTCATTATTAAACTCTCAGCAATAATGCTTTCTTGTAGAAGTGCCTAATCTAGACCAAATAAAACGAGAATTATTTCAAAAATAAAAAATACACATTAAATAAAACAATAGACCATTAAATAGAGAGTTTTTAGTCTATTGTGTCACTAAGGTGGTACTAATGGCAGATGATTATGGACCATTATATGACAAATAAAATTGTGCACTATTATGCAAGAAAGACACAATGATCTTCAACATGTCCAAAATATACTTGAACTGGTTTATTCACATTAGAAGTTGTCCTTTGTGAAAAAGTCTCCACAGGATCATAAACTCTCAGTGCATTATGATGGCGGGAGCGCTGTGTTTAAAGGGATAGCAAATGTTATCAAGTACGACTATCACATTCACTAATAATTTGTGATAATACTAGTTATTAGTTGATAAAAGTCAGTGTTTCTTAAAAACTAAAGCCATATCCAACTTAGCATTGCTGATGAGGGTGTGTTGGAGAATGTGGTCCCAGAAAATAGATGAGCACTGATCACTGTTCGCTCTGTTGTTTGCAATGTTTCAAAGGACTGCCACACTCTCAATTAAAGATGTTTCCTTAGCAAAAGATTAAACCTATTATAAATCTCTCTCCCCTCTGATTCATGTGATCCCAGTTGCTATAGGCACATTCCCAGAAAAGCCTTTTTCCATTACTTATGCTGGCAAAATAATTAGTCGAGAGGTTTTGCTCAGCCAGCACATTCTCTTCACATGTTGAGCAGCATCCATCATTACCTGATGTACACTACATCGGCTGTCTACTCTGAATTAAATTTGCTTTAGAGAAATGGGACATGGCTGAAGGATTTTTATGATTTCAGAGATAGTGAAATAGAAGCATAGGGGAAGGCCAGAGGGTGCACTCCAAAGACAAGTGGAGATGGGAGGCAGAGAAAGAAGGAAAGGAAAGCATGCAAGGAAGAGCCAAGCCTCATATAATTATATAAAAAGATTGCATCTCATTTTGAAAATAGGGCTGAGGTAAATTAATGTACACCAAACCCAGGGTTGGTATGTTTGAGAATAGCTGACGCCCACATTTCAGTATTTGTGTGAGGGAAATAAATCCATGCCCAAAATGTAGACTAGCAAATGAATAACGAAGATGAATAATGGAAATCTAACCAAAAGATTAAACAGCTCTCAATTTACTTATTTGCTTTTGCATCTGTATTTTTTGGCCTTTTCATTTAGAATGATAAGTCTAGGTTTGTCAACAACTTACCCTGTAGGGTGATCATTTCATTGAGGATTTTTAAATGGCTTGACTGTCATGAAAGGGCTGTTAGCTGAAGAGTATTGATTTAAAAGGCCTTGGTTGTAACACAGGGACTTAAATTAAGAGCTAGAGAGCACCACTGTTAGCCACTGCTGTGAATAGAATGTCAAAACCACTCAAACACTTTTAACCTGCAGTTCAGCAGTGAACAAATTCACAAAAATAGGACTCTGAGGTTTCAAAACAAAATGCAGTATGAAGGATTAATGACTGTGAGATCATCCTGAGGTGTAGTTACCAAAACAGTGATGTGTGTGTGTGTGTGTGGAGGCTATATAACAGAAGCCATTTCTGGCATTTTATTTTTCCACATGGAGCTTTAGAGTAAACAGTCTCATTGATTCTCAGTCTCGGAGATTATGAAAATATTCTACTTATAGCATTACTTACACCCTCCTTGACATTCTAAATCCCATTTCAAGAACAAGTGTGCAATGCAATAAAGATACACAAAGAAAGCACTAGTTAAATCTGCCTTGCTGAGATTAAGGCCTCCTGCTCCCAACCTCTTTTCCCTCTCCCTTTCCCAATATTGAAGAAAACATAAAAATGTAGTAAACAAAAAGTCCTTGAAATGTCCACATAACACTAGCCTAGAGTGAAATGTATGGTGCTCAGGGGAACGCACAGTCAGGTGCACATGATCAATGCATACATACAGTGCAAACAACAGGGTGACACAGTTTGTGTGATGTGATGAAGGGAAAAAGACTTTGTAAACTTTTTTCTGCCACAGGATTGCTCTTTAGCAAAAAAACAAGTGCTGACATGTTATGAACATTATTTTCTGTCTTTTCACATTTGTCTTCCCTCTGAGTTACATAGGATTATTATGCAAAAATTGGGGAAGAAAGTTTACTATAAAAAAAGTTTATTATACAGTACTGTGCAAGTCGCAGGCCACCATTAATTTTGTAGTTTTGCTGTTTTAGCAAGGTTGTAATGATAATTTATATTAATTTATCAGTCTCTTCATTAAGCTATAACCAGAAAATAGGAAATATGTACACAATATATATAAAAAAAAATTTCTAAAGTCCTTCTATAGACTTCTATATAAAGGCTTCTATAGTCCAAGCTCAGTATTTAGTATTACTTCCCTTTGCACTTAGTACAGCTTGAATTTTTTTGGGCAGATGGTCTTTAAGTCTTGAAACCATGACAGACCCTCCACCATGTTTCACTGAAGGCTACAAGCATTCATTCATTCACCTCTCTCCAACTCTTCTTACATACTGTCAGCAATTGAACCCAAAAATTTCAAACGTCGATTCTTTGCTCCATAATACTCTTTTCCACTGATCTTTGCATCAGCCACATTTTAAGATAAAACAACATATGTGATAACCAATTAGCTAACATCACTGTTAGACAACAGTTAACGTTAGCATTCAACCACGTCCAAGATAACCCTACAATTTTATAAGGTTAGTGTTACACAATACAAGAGGAAAGGCATAAAGCATTTTTAAAATAGCGCACATCGTGGACACATTTGTTTAAGGCTGTAAATAAAACACACAGGATGTAATCAAGCTCATGATGTAATGTCAACTGTCTAGCTGTCTCCAACAAACCGCAGAAATGTTATCTTTTAACGTTATGTGACATTATACTTACTGAAATAAATATTTCTGTGTAGTGTTCATACAGATACCTGTTATAGTTCGTACTTGCTTCCTGTTTTTGTGTTTTTATTTTGGTCTGATTTCCTGGTTTTACATCACTTCACCTGCCCTAATTTTACCCCAGTTCACAATCACCACTCATTCTTTCCATCTGTTGCTTGTTATCACCTAGTCCTCAGCCCATATAATCTCCTCCTTTCCCTCAGTCACTTGCTGGTTCATTCTCTCAGTATACCACATCCTGCCTGTCCGCTTTATAGGTTTTTGTATCAGTCTCCTGTTTGGTTCTTGCCTTGGTTGCCTTTGGATTGTTCTTTTGAATTTTTTCCTGCCAGCAAGAATTCTTAGTTTGTTCTCTGGTTTTGTTGTAGCTGTTGTTTAGAGTTGGCTATTTAGCTCCCTGATGGAATTGTTTTTGTTGTTGGCCTAGTTTTACTTTTGTCAAGCCTCGTTTAGTGGAGCTATTGAGTATTTTCCCTTTGCCTCTGGGTCCAGTGTTTTTATATTAAACTTGACTCTGAAGGTATCCCTCAGTCTGCATATGCTTCTTGGGCCCTATCCTACTTGTGTCAGGGTTGGTGCGTAAAGCTGCCGATGATGTCGAGGGTGAACTCAATTATAACGCCAGACAAAGAACAGGTAGAGTCTAGATACTTTACTGGTAACACAAAACAAACAGAACAAAAGTCCAGAATCTACATCAGGTCACTAATACAATCCAAGGTCAATGCCAGCAAAAACACCCATCCGAGAGATCCACAATCGTGAGGTCAGAGAGGAGATATCCGAGGGTCGGTACACAGCAGGCTAACAGACTCGGGGGGATAAGGCAAAACGCGGTGGTCAAAAGCAATCCAGGGTCAGAACAAGTGAATCATGTACAAGAATAATCGCTGGAAAGTCAGAGCTGGGGTTTAGAACAATCTGGCAGCTGCCTAAATACGGGTGAAAACAGGTGTAAACAATAGAGTCCTGATTAAAGTAAAAAGTCCATGACTAAGCTATAGCTAAACAGGAAGTTATGTCAAAACAAAAGCATACAACTGGAAACAGGCAGAACAGAGTCATGACAACTTGTGCCTTAATAATACCATCCAACACAAAATTTTGCTTCAAACACTTTATCAGTATGTGCTTGATGTAGCATGAAGAGACTGGCAAAACATCCCTTCTTCCTTGAAGTGTCCCCAGCTTTTTCCATGGACTCTTGGACAAATAGTGACATGGGCCTTCTCTTACCTTTACTGTCCTGAATATATCCTTTAATCCAGCTTCTGTGTCCTTTTGTTTGGATCCTTTTCGGAATGTCAGCTTGTTCGTTAGCCCAGATTCCATCTACAATAGATTAAAATTTAGTGGAGGAATGCAAGCTAAACTTTTCCCCAAGATGTGTCTGTCAAGTTTTGGCTTAGGAGTTTCCCACCCTGATTGTCACATGACACAAATATGGCTGAAGTATGAATATGGTCTATTATCCCTACAGATGCCAGTCTATGAGCATGCTATGTTGCATGAAAGGAGCAGCTAATATGTAATGTAAAATAAATGTCTCAAACATCATTGCATAGTTTAAACACCTTGTGTACTTGGTAAACTTGATTCATAGGATAGAGGGGAGGTGTTAACCAGGCCTTCTACCACACACCACCATGCCAATATAAATGAGGCATATCCTCAGCACTAGATGTCCATTATTAAAGATCTGGACATTTACTGGTTAGACAGGGTGCATGATGGGAAATGTAGGATCAAGGATTTTTGGAGGTTGATGCAGTAGGACTATTAGTCATAGTATCTTTTACAATCTCTGCTGCATTTAGATTGACAATTCCTATTAAGTTACCCAACTTTACACTATTATACTACTAAACTGGTAACATATCCCTTTAGTCTTTCAGTCTTTTTTGACTTAATCTTTCATTCATTTGAAATGCCAAGCAAAAAAAAAAATTCTGTCGAAGTTACATTGCATGTGTTGCCTGTCCAACAGTGCAAAATTTTCAATTTACAATAATGTCTAAGCTGAGAATAGCTGCAAATTATCATATTTGAGGAACATTAACCTGCATTAGCATTCCTTCAGTCTTTGTGGTCAGTTAAAACTCCCTGAATCTGTAAATGTGCTTTGCTTAATAAAGATTAAACTAAAGTCAGCCATTTCTCTGATTCTGGGTAAATCTGCAAACAAATTAGTTCCTTTAATCACTGAGTGGGATCTTTGGGGGGAAAAATGGTTTAAAACAATAACATTCTCAGGTGAACCTTTTGGTTTTTGTTGCTGTTCTCCACAAGTATCGTATGGGGAAACTAAAGTAAGTCATGAATTGTAACATATTTTAGAGTAAATCTATATGGAATACAATTAAAGTGCATATAGTGCAATATGTTATTGTATTAATTAGCAGTGTACTCACTTCATTAGCTATAGGTGTTATATTTATTATGATAAAAAGCTAAGAACAGAAAGGCACAGAAACATCATAGAATAGCTGATTCAGATACTGTTATTTTTTTCTCTACCTTTAAATAATTGTTTCTCAAGTAAAAATGTATTTCTTAGTAGAATTTCATGGAAGTGACAGCAGCTGTTTTTGAAGAGACAATGACATTTTTTTTTCTCTTTTGTGGAAATATTGAAAGTTTGGTTCCTTTCAAAAATATTTCAATGTAGTTTTCAAGACTCTGGGTTGCAAAAATGAAAAATCCTTAAATTGTTTGAGTTGATCTAAAGAACAAATTGATTCACTGTGTTTGGTCATGATTGGGCCTGTCAGGAAGAAGCACATCAAATGACCAAAAAAACCCTATCCTTTCTTCCTGGTTTTCTTCAGTTTGTCTCACCACAGTATGCTTCTACATTAACAGGATATGTTTCCCTTTTGTCTGAAAACACAAGCCTACAGGCAGGTGCATGTCTGTGTAATTCGGCCTTGACACCTGGCTCCAGTGAAGCCTCTGGGAAGGAGGAAGCAGTAGTGAATTGTGAGGTTGGATCAAAGCCAGGTGTAAAGGCTGCCACTATGTGTTAGCAGTTACTACCCTCTACCCCCAAGCCCCAGTCCTCGCTGACTGTCTCTCAGTCTGCCTGTGTTCTTCTTTCTCCCACTGGACTGACTGATGGAAGCTGACATTTGCCTTGATCCCTCATGCTGTATCCACTGAGCCCCCCTGTCTTGTCTCTTGATGCCCAGGCTCTGTCTCCCTCTACACACTTATAAAACTATAATCAGCCTGCCTACCCCATTATATACAGTACTGTGTGCATGTGTGTGTTCTTGTATTCTGAGAACACGTTTTTAGTGACATGGGGACGTTTTCTTATATTAAATGTTATGTCAATGTTCTCATGTTAAAGGACACTTTTTTTTCTCTTTTGTTTATATACAGGGTTATTCAAAAAGAATGAACCTGTCAGGTCCGCTCGGCACAACCTGCCTCTCCTCCGTCTTTCTCTCCTCTGTTCTCTCGACCTGCGGGATCTGCACCTCAGCTGTGTTGCATTTGGTAATTAGCGACTTGTTTGTCGGTGCACACAGCTGGGGAGCATCCCACTGATTGCCAGAGGTATAAATAAGGAGGCAGGTAGACGCAACATCGTTGCCGGAGCATTACCTTACTTACCTTAGCTAACTCGCATACCCTGTAACTGACCTATTTTCATGGTTTGTATTATACATCATTTTGTTTTCCACGCTGACAGTTTCTGTGCTGTGGATGTCCTTTATCGTTCGCCAGTCCTCCTGGTTAGTCGTCTATTCACCTGTCCGTCCTGATCCTCCCACTCTCCTGGTTTGTGCCGTTAGCTTGTCTACTCCCCTGGTTGTCCTGGTCTCCTCCACCATCTCTGCCCTACTTTGCTGGTTTCTGTACATGGACTCTGATACGTTTTGTTGTTACTGTGCGTTTCCCACCATTATACCTCCTTTTTTTGACTAGCACCTGGGTTGGCATTCTTGAGTCCAACCTTAGTTCTCCCTCACCCTCATGGTGAGGGGGACTAACCTTAACAGAACCGATTTCATTACGCAATATTTTATTAAGGAAAAGTAATACAAAAATCCAGCCAAGTCACAAGTATTCTACTCATAATCAACTTTTATTTCCTGTCTTACAAGTGTTCAATGTGGCCACAACAACAGCAGTCAACTCAGTGGATCTTGATATGCTAATACGCGCCTGGGAGGAATTCTCTTATCGCATTGATGTTGCCCTTGCTGCAGGTGGTGGCCACATTGAACATTTGTAAGACAGGAAATAAAAGTTGATTATGAGTAGAATACTTGTGACTTGGCTGGAGTTTTGTATTACTTTTCTCTAATAAAGTATTGCGTAATGAAATCGGTCCATTCTTTTTGAATAACCCTGTATTTTCTAGCATTTCAGTGTTAGCCCGCTGGCTAATTTTTAATCAGTGAAGTAATAGCTGTTTCAAGTCTCTCAAGCTGTGTCTTAAAATATTGACATGGCCACATATATTGACAACAGTGCAACTTTAGAAGACAACCACTGACACTGAATTCTCATTAGGAATTAATCGCTTCTAGATTACTATAGACATAAGGGAAAATTACACCTACCAATGTTGCAATGTACATACTGTGTGACTTTAGCCTGTCATTTAGGCAGACATTACTGGGGGGGGGAATTACATGATTGGGGGAATACACACACATAGAATTATGAACTGGCATATAAAAGAGCTGTAGAATGAATGCAGAACATGACTGGTAAAATTTAGGATGCACTTGGCCGAAAACCGAAACCAAAATTTTTAAAACACACTTACTCTTTTATTGTGTATGTATATATATATGTGTATATATATATATGTATATGTATATATGTGTGTGTGTGTGTCTATATATATATATATATAATACTGTATGTTTCTATTGCTAATCGTAAGCTAATTACTTTAATGCAACTCACTGGCTGCTTACTTTGTTAATCTACTTAAAATACATGGCATGTATGGACACTAACAGTGGGCACAGTTAAATAAAAAGGCAAATGCATCATGCTGCAGTACAGCTCAAACACCAACCCACTACTTGGCTGGGACTCATTGCTCAGGTCTTATAGCAGGACTATAGAACTGGTCACAGATACTTAAACATAAAATGCTTTACACCCCAGTTAGTCACCCTGCCTTTCTGTCTTGTTAATGGTGAAAATATTTCACATTGGATTATAACCTTGCAAGCTTTAGTTTAAAATTAACATTCTTGTAGAAGAGAGTTGGCATCATCAGCACAACAAAGTTAAGCAGACAAAAGACTGAAGTTCTTCCCATCCATAGAGCACAAGGGGTAGTATTGCAGCACTTGAGATCAGTCTCGAGACCACTTTTTGAAGGTCTCGTCTTGGAATTGGCCACGTTTACTTGGTCTTGTCTCAGTCTCGGACAATGTGAAGTCGGAATTTTATTTTGAGACCAGTCAAGACCACAAATGTGGTGAAAGTGCCTGTGTATTGTCTGTTTTATTTGTCATCACCAGGGTTTCCCCTACCATATCAACACCTAGGTACAGCAAGCAACTAAAGCCAAATGAATGTAAAAAAGGTGATGCATCAGAATTAATGTAAAAACAACAACAAGAGTTCTATGTTGAAAAAAAAACGAGGTGCCTTGGTAAGTAAGTTGGCAACAGGAATGACTTGCAGTTAATCATTGTTTGAACAAATGTTTGTGTGATTGATTGTCAAGCTACTCAAGCAGTTGGCTGGATATTCCTCTGTACTGTTACTCAGAGTGGGTAGAGAGAAGATAAAATGTGGCATATTTTGCAGCTAAAGAATTTTCTAACAAGGATGCTAATGTACCGAATTAACAAGTATAAAACATTTTTTTCAAAGTAGGAAACATATAATTCATTATGAGGTTTGGGCTGAATTTGGATTGACTTTGAGAAGCCTGCTCTAAAGGTACTGTAGATCAGGCGTATACTGGCCTAAAGTTCTTTGAAAGTGAGCCAAGCTTTTACCTGATGGTCTATGGCCTTATGTCAGCTGTGACACATCAAATCTGTTCCTAATCCTGACAAACACTAGTGTTCACTTGATTAACCTTAATAATAATCTTGTTTTGTACTAATTTTATGGATATAACTGTAACTATACAATTCTGATATTCTAAACCATAGGCACTGGACCGGTGTTATGAAATAAATCATGGGCCAGATTTCATTCTTTCTCAGGACTCTGCTTTTGAGTGTGATTAGAAATTGAACCACAATTGTCAAGTGTGTAATTACCTTTAGCTGGCACAGTTAGGAAATTAAAATCCAACTCACAAACATTACCTTTTCCTACAATCACATGCACATACAATCAAACATATAGACACACACACACATAGATAAAAAGAGTCCATTTTCACTGATTTATAATCACGACCTCAGTCTTGAATGTTCCAGACTATTTTTAGCTTAGCACTTGGGCCCAGTTTAAAAATAATTGGTTTTATCCTTGAGCACAGATAGAAATAATGAGGCCCCTTCTATACAGACTATGGTTTCATATGTATATGTGTGTTTCTCAGACATCACAGCAAAGGAGTTCATTGAACTGAGAGGGAAACAGCGGAGCCGCTATGAGCTGCTGGTGGATTTCCTGTCTGAGATGCTTTCCATTCCACCTGATGATGTCAACATCTTTAGCCTAATAGATGTGAGAGAGCGAATGCTGGATGTTCGCTTTGCTGTGCATGGTGGCCCCTCCTTCCTTCAGCCAGAGAAAATGCATGGTTATCTGGCAGCCCACAAACAAAAGGTAGGTCATTGTTTGTGTCCTTTATTCAACACTTAAGGTAAACACAATAAATCCCTGTCAACCTTATTGCTTTGTTAACTGATCTGTTGGTCTGTTGGTGACTCTGTTCCCATTTCAGCATCTGATTGATTAACACAACCTTTTGACTGACACACAAATAATCTAAGAAACTCCCTGCCAGTGAGTGAATGCACTACAAGTCACTGTCAAGCCGCAAAAGAAATCTCACATGGGTGAGATTTAACCTTCCAAATAGGGCTGTGCACTCTGTCTCTTTGCTCTTGCACTTGTTCTCTTGGTTGCAGGCAGCAGTTTTGCCTCTGGCAATGTGTTGACCGAGGCTTGTGTTAAATATCAAAAAAATCAAATATGTCAATCAAAATGTAGTTTATGTCACTTTCTTGGATGCAAAAATGAAAAAAAAAAATCACAAAATAGTACACAAATGCACACAAACACACCTGCACCAATAACAGAACTTGGCCTAACATCTGAAAACCACATTAAATTATTTTATATATAGCACAGTTCATCAAAGCTCATTGGTAGCCAGTCATTAGGAACTGGCTGAAGTGTGTAGTGCTGTGTCATATAGGCATCTAGTTACTAAAAATAGGCACAGTCATGGCATGTCTCTAGCCCCTTTTACAATGCTCATTCAATGCGGGAGATTTCCACTAGCCGTTCTGTATAAAAGCTACTGTATCAGCATGGGGGGGGTCCATGTTGACCCTCCAAAATGTTGCAACTAGAGGTAATATTTTTGCTGAGATAAGTTCGCCCCACCTCCTATATAAACAAGACAAAGTGGAATGTGGGTTGGAAATCTAAGCGTGTGTGTGTGTGTGTGTGTGTGTGTGTGTGAGAGAGAGAGAGAGAGAGAGAGAGAGAGAGTAAAGGTGGTTGAGAAAGCTAGAGAGTGAATGAGGAGACGGAGTGGTGTCAGTAAGAACAAAGTGAACCAGAGAATCTAACCGTTATTTTGTGACCGTTTCACTGTGGTGGCAAAGGAGTGGCAGTTTGGCAGCTTTTTAAGGGTCAGTATAAAAGGGCTTAAATCAAAAAAAGCCACCTTGAAGAAGAGTCAAAACACTATTAGTTTGCTGAGATCTCTGTGTAAAAGGTGCTTCTGTCTGATTCAACATAAAGAGGAAACCTGCACTTTCACAAAAGTGTTTGCTTATTGGAGTGGCAAGGAACACTCTGGGTTCCCACCAAACAGGCAATTGGACATACAACAAAATACATATTTTAGTATAATGTTGATCATTTGTCCTGACTTCTTTCTCTATTTATTTTGCATGTCTTTACTCAGAGCTCTACATGACATGAAAAGAGGATGCCACAGCCAAGTGAGCATCAAAACTGCCTGAGGAATGTCTAGTTAAACTGCAAGCAATGTAAAGTGAAAGACATATGCTGGCCTTGTGCTTTAAACTCACCAACTTCATCAATTTTTTATATTTGTTCTATATATGATGCTTTCATATTTTGATTCACATTTTTTCTAAGTTCACAGTTGTGAGTGGTGCTCATTTCTGTGCACCACCACTTCAGCACAGATTACAAGGCCGATGATGTCAGTGGAAGCACAGTGGCTTAGTTGACATCTGATAATGCGTTTGAATATCAGGCCTGGAGTTTGCAATTTCTCCACATGTTCACACAGGTTTTGTCCAGGGGATTCTCTCACAGTCAACCTGCTGGTTGGGTGAACTGAACATGAATACCGTCCTATACCTATATACATTTCTGACCTGTACTCATTTATAGTTGAGTCAAACAACAGCAAATGCGTTTTTGACAGCTGTGGCATCCTCTTTTCATGTCATGTAGAGCTCTGAGTAAAGACATAAATAGAGAAAGAAGTCAGGACAAATGATCAACATTATACTGCAGCTTTGCATAAATACAGTACAGAGTGCAGCAACATCACATATCACCAGTGATAATCAGCATAAATAGGGCTGAAAGATTGGGAGCAAATATCAAACTGTAATTTTTCTGGGCAGCATTGCAATGGGCCTTTTTCAGAGGACATTTTCTCATGTGACAGTAGGAAAAGCACAGGTTTAAATAACAAAATTAATGATGGCTGATTAAATTTTTTTCTGGTATTGTGAATGATGGATCATTGTCACATAGTCACTGAATAGAACTGAGCCATTGTTAAAGTCACCCCTAACAGCTGTACTTATCTGCTGTGAAAAGGGCCTGTTGTAACAAACCATTTTGGGTTCTTCTTCAAAGCAGTCATCCAGAGAAAATACAACTTAAAACAGATCAATAGGGTTTTCCATCATAGGAACCTACTGAAACATGTCGAGCAGTGTAATGCTTGTCCAATGTTCTGTGTTTCCAGCCATTTTGGAGATGTGTTCTGGGAGTTGCATTTCAGCACACCCAGGAGATAGTACTAAAATCAAGTTACTGGAATGCAAGGGGGGAAGGGGTGGGTGCATGCAGAGCTGTGGCCCATGATAGGTTAAAAGTCAGCATCTTCACACCTCAACTATTAGCATTATAAGCACCTTATGTAAACACAGACAGACTGGTTTAGAGGTAAAATGATTGAGGACTTCACTTTTTGATTTAGGACTAAAAGTTCTACTAGTTAAAGTCCTCATGGCTGCTCATTTTGCTTGTTTCCAGCCATTTCATGTTTAATCTTGGGTACCTCTAGATTACCTCGGCACCCCTCATAACGCCAAAAAGTCTGTAATTATTTCAGAACACCACCAGAGGTCTCTTTCTAAAAATGAGAGGATAGTTTGTGAACATGCTCAGCTCCCGTTTCCAGTGTTGTGTTGCAAGTGGACAGCACAACGAACCGCAAACGTATTAATTAATTTGAATTTCTGCTCCATAGTTAGGTAAACAATGGTATATGAACCGACAAAAGGAAATGTGTAACACTACAAAACAAAGTGCATAATTGAGAAACCCCATATTTTAACTGGAATAATGTAGATGTAGTAACTTCTCCAGTCTTACAACAATTCTTTCTAACATTACAGAAACAGTGCATTAACAGACATGCAACATGTGGTTTTTAAACTTGCTGTTAAGTCCTACTGAGTAGTAAAAACATCACTCCCTTTCAAGTAGCTCCAAGGTCAGTAAATCCAAATGGTGGTCGCTGCATCATCGCCCACACTACCACATACAAAGTAATGAAATTTACTCCAACAGGTAGCGTTGCACCAATCTAGCTACAGGGGTTGCAAGTGTTTTACCCGGTACTTTTTACCATACTGACTCTGAGAGACGAGGCAGTCCAAGTAACTACAAAACAGTGCTGATTTATTCCATGAACACAGGTAAAAATTAACATTACACGCTCAGGCATCTTGCACCTCCAAACTGCTCGCAGGCAGATGTAAGATGAAAGACCCTGAACCCACCAGACCTATACATTATATCCTCTCGGTTGGGCTAGCCCCATACTACACAGAAACGTCAACCGAGACGTCTCTGTTACCAGCTTTGCAGCTGGTCATAGCAGTAGTCAAAACATGAAGCAAATCAATGTGCATGTGTGTGTCTGTTGATTAAGTGGTGTGTAACTAAAA
>NW_018127953.1:745295-750884 GCF_001952655.1 Monopterus albus
AGTGTGATGGGGAGTGTAGGAAAGAGGTGAAGAGGCGAGTGCAGGCAGGTTGGAGTGGGTGGAGAAAGGTGTCAGGAGTGTTGTGTGACAGAAGAGTGTCAGCAAGAATCAAAGGAAAGGTGTACAAGACAGTAGTGAGACCAGCTATGCTGTATGGGTTAGAGACTGTAGCAGTGAGGAAAAGACAAGAGGCAGAGATGGAGGTAGCAGAGATGAGGATGTTGAGGTTCTCTTTAGGAGTGACCAGGATGGACAGGATTAGGAAGGAGCACATCAGAGGGACAGCTCAGGTCGGGTGTTTTGGGGACAAGGTCAGAGATGCCAGATTGAGATGGTTTGGACATGTGCAGAAGAGGGATAGTGGTTATATTGGTAGGATGATGTTGGAGATGGAGCTGCCAGGCAAGAGGTCAAGAGGAAGGCCAAAGAGGAGATATATGGATGTGCTAAGAGAGGACATGAAGTTAACTGGGGTGAGAGTAGAGGATGCCGAGGATAGAGTTAGGTGGAAACACATGATTAACTGTGGCAACCCCTACCGGGAACAGCCGAAAGAGGAAGAAAAGAGGTAGCGTTGCACAAACAATAACATCATGGATTCTTAAGCTCACATGAACACACAAATCCCTTGATTTTATGCCCATTCAAGGAAATCCTTAAACTGTTGAATGTTGTAGGCCAAGTTGTGATGAGTCAACATAAGTGGTTTCATTCATGTTTCCGGCCTGGGAGTTTCTACTGAGTTTTGGATTGCCATGCTGGTAACAAGGTCAAGAAGGTGCAGGAGTTTAAGTTACCATGCTGGTAACGTAGCATACTCTACCTTAGCGCCAATTCTACCACCAGTGTGTCATCATTGATAGATAAAAAACACTGTTTATCATCCAGGACTAATGAAAGTGTGTGGCATGTCATTATGGTGTATTAACTATGGCCCATATTCAACAGTGAATAGCAGTGAATGCTCATGCTAAGAAAGTATTCAAAAGAGTCTTCTTCTCATAGTCACTCATGTCCCAGTTGTTCCCCATACAAGATTGGTCACTGCAGCACCTTTGCCAGATGATGGCACCATCCAGTGCAATGAAAGTTGAAACTGATTAAACTTTTTTGCAGCACGGGGCTGCATCATTTTGCCAGCGCTCCCTGCAGTGCTGGTGCCAGCTGCAGTGAATGCAATCCCCCATAGAAACAAATTTTTTTCACACCTTTGAAGCTCAGTCTAGACGTGGCCTAACTCATGTCCTCTGCTCATGTGTGCCAGGCTTGTAGTCACTGATGACCTAGATGTCCTTCCACATACATCAGGCGTCAGAGTTTGTGAAGTGTTCCTCCACCTTTAGCTTGTAGTGGTGCTTGGCCTTCTTCATACCCCTCCTCAGGTTGGCCCTGGATAAGCGGTAGGCCTGTGCATACCCTGTCTGCTGCCTTCAGTCAGACCTCATTTCACATTTTAAAGTTCTTCATACAAGTTGTGTGTGTGTGTGTGTGTGTGTGTCTGTCTGTCAGAAAGAGAAAGAGAGAGAGAGAGCGAGACGGCATGAACTATAGAAAGCCGAACTGTATGCATTTCACCTGCAGGAACAGAAAGAGAGTGAAAGCAGAGTATGTGTCCTCAGAAGGAAGGATGAGCCAGTCTGTATTTGCATGTGTGTGTCTGTACAAGCCCAGTCATGGTCATGTTCAGGTCAGTCACCACACTAGTCTCTAAGCTTTTCCCCCATAGTTCCATGTTTTTATTTCATGTGTTTCTTGTCAAGGAAGAAAGATTAGCCAGGCAGAGAAAAGCATGCAAATGTATAAACATGTTTTTAGGATGAGAAAAGCTTGGTCACAGAGAGAAGCAGTGAGGGAGAGTGCAATGCGTAGCCAAGGCTCTCGGGTATGATTTGTGAGAAGAGTGCCGAGCATTTCATCTGAATTCAGCCAGGTTCTCCAGAGAAGACATTGATCAGAATGAGATGTGAAGCGTGGTGAGGGAGACGACGAGCAAGAGATGGAGAGAGAGTGCTGGGTTGGGAGCTGGTGGACGGGACGGGAAAGAAAGAGAAAGGGGATGGGTTTGAATTGAGTGGGAGGGGTGCAGAAGATGAAGCAGCTCTGGTTATTAATCTTCTCAATTCTCCAGTAATGCCTCAAAAGTAGAGGATAAAAAAAACTTATTCCCAATGTCTTTCTATTTCTTCCTGCTCTACCTTAATAATGGAACTTATCCCTCAGTGTTTTCAATCCACCATGCTGCACTTAATTTTCAATGATACTGCATTGGTTTTGCACTTTTGAAAAAGTCATTGGTATGTTGCTCAGATACAAGGTTCATCTTGTCATCACATTAATGTGGCCCTGAGGGCAGAACAGAAGACTATGGAAGCTTCTCAGTTTAATGGTGCAATTGTCCAAGGAACAATACATTCCTCTGGTCCTTTGTTGCTTTCTATTTACAATGTTCTGCCTTTTAGAGATTCAGTGTGTGCCTCTCTGTATATTTGGGAGGCTCCATACAAAAGATGGGACAGGGCTCATTTTGATATTTTCAGCCATTTGGGCTTTGCAGTGCATGATTAAGCACTTTCTAGACAACAGAGCAAGGAGATATGAATTTCAAAATTAAATACTGCCACAGAAGAATGACACAATTCAGAGCACAGCCCCACCTGAAAAAAAGTTTAAAAGTTGGCCATTATTCATGAATAAAGAATGAGGGAAAACAAATGTATTCTTCTTCTGTCAAGAGTTTAACATGCATTACTGGCATAACAAACAAAGATCAATATTGTAATTTTCTTATATATCTGGATGGGTGTAGGGCTGGCAAGCAAAAGTCAAAATGAGGCTCACATTGTGAATATCACAGCTGCCACCTACAGCTTTATAACCACCTGGCAGCCAGCTTGATGCTGACTTCAATGCAAACTACCTCATCCCCAGCTGTCTCCCTCCTGCATGTACTTCCTGTGTCTGCTTACCCTATTAATCATGGTCCCCACTTTCCCCTTCTTCTCCCTACCCCCTCTTCCCACTGTTTTCCAGACATTTTTACACTGTGATAGTGTGTCTCACTGACTTTCATTGTCAAAGATTTGATTTGATTTTCTTGTGCTGGGAACCAGATGGGAAAGAACTTTACCTACATTAAGGGGAATCCCTAGTGACCCAGCCTCTGTTGTTTTATTTACAACCCCAAATCAGAAAAAGTTGGGATGGTAGGTAAAATCAAAATTAAAACTGAAAATATTGATTATTTGTGATACATCATCAATTTTATTCTTTGTTCAAAATAAACACTCACTTCAATTCTGATGCCTGCAACACACTCCAAAAAAGCTGGAACAGTTGCATTTCAGGGCCAGTGATGATGTAAAACAATGAAATGATGATTCCATTTGAAACAAGTGTTGTCAACAGGTGATTGCAATCATAATTTGGTACAAAAATGACATCCAGGAAAGGCCGAGCCTTTTAGGAGCAAAGATGGGTCAAGGATCAGAATTAAGGAGTTTAAATATAAATATAAATGTATGTGTTATACAAGATATATGCACGAATAAGTAACAATCTGCTTTATCTATGTAGTGATATTGCTTGCAGCCAATGTTGCATAAATTTTGTATAATATGATGTCATGGGGTAGGACTGGATAAGTCTGACTTCTTCCTACTCCATTCAAACATGTATTAGGTGTAAGCAAATTGATTTTGAATTAGTATTGGTTGGATATGTGTAATCATGTGTGTTATTGTCATTTGATCATTGTTCTGTTCTGTTCTGTCTGCATGTTTGAAAGAATAAATCAATCAATCAATCAATCAAAAGGATCTGCTATTTACAATGTTGATGTATATTTTAACAAGACAATGCAAAACCTCATACTGCCACATTACCAAGGTCTGGCTGTGGAGGAAAAGGGTGTGAGTGCTGGACTAGCCTGTCTGCAGTCCCAACCTTTCGCCAATACAGAATGTGGGGCACATTTTGAAACGCAAATTGCATCAGCGTAAGACCCAGGACTGTGATACACTTTAAGACTCATTTACAGGAAGAATGGGACAAAGTGACACCTGACTCATTTAATCACTTGGTGTCCTCAGTCCCTAAACGTCTTTTATGTATTGTGAAAAGGAACGGGAACATCACACCGTGGTAAATGTTTTACTGTCCCAACTTGTTTTGGAATGTGTTGCAGGTATTAGAATTAAAGTGTTTATTTTGAACAAAGAATAAAATTGATGAGGTATCAAGTCAAATAATGTGGTGCTTTATTGTTTTCAATGTAATACAGCACACAGATGATTTACACATCACTATTTTCAGTTTTAATTTTGATTTTACATGCTGTCACAATTTTTTCTGATTTGGGGTTGTACATCTGTCCATCATTGCTGATATTTCACTCACACGGTCTATTGAAGGATGTTATGTACAACTACTAGAAGGTATCCCATAGCTACAGCTACAAATGTGCCTTAAACAGGCTGTAACTTTGAAAGCTACTGCCTCAAATTAGCTTTGTGGGACAGCTGAAGCTTCATTTGAGCCTGAGGCAAACTTTGGAGTGCATTTTTGCATAGAATGAGGGCTGTGTATTGTTTTCAGGCATAGATGTGTTCTGAGTGAAAACCTACAGAGCCAGTGTGGAGAGTAGGAAAAGTTACAATGACTATGACCTATTCCCATGGACATATGGGTAAGTCAATATTGTTTTAAGACAGCTTGAAAAGCCCCCAACCCATCCTTGATAATATTGTATACGAGTGTGTCAGGAGCACAGTAAAACCATGAGTCACAATAGATAGTGTTGTGGACACCTATTCATGATTTTAAAAACAAATAAGTAGAAACTATTTAAAAAAAAAAAACTTTTTTTTTTTACTGAATGCTGTTAAGTCATGTCCACAAAAGCTATAATGACTGGTATACTATGACATATTCCATATTCCATCATTGAACTCCCACACAACCTTCCTCAATGTTGAGATCAATTTCCACAAAGCTGTATATCTTCTCAGCAACATTAAAATCAAGGGAAACCAATAAACTGAAGCATCTGTCTCCAGTTAAACAGGGAGATGCATTAGTGAATGCAGGTTAAATGAAAGCAGGTCATTTCATATGGATGTTAACATGGGGTTTAAAGTTCAACAGGCAGCAATAATAATGATCCACAAAACATAACCACTATCAATGTTACAGCACTGCAGCACAGCACATTCAGGGAAATAAGTGGAATAGGTGTGAACTGCATGGTTAGTGAGCACAGTGCAGATATACTAAATGAGGTCCAATCAGTCCTGAACTGAAAGAGGGTCACTTCACACTCACATTTACATTGAGTGGGTCTGGGAGTGTTTGTGTTCTTGATCATGTGTGTCTATGCATGCATGCATGCCCCTGTGTGGATGCCTACTCTACTTGGATACGGTGCATGATTGTGTAAACATCCAAATGCAAGCACACCAACACACGCACACACACACACACACATACATGTCTTTATGCCTTTGTGTGGCCCATGTTCTGTGACTTCTTTGTGAGGGCCACCACTTCTACTATAGCTACAATGGTGCAAAACACAAATCTATCATGAGGTGG
>NW_018127953.1:750934-751716 GCF_001952655.1 Monopterus albus
CCCAACCGAAGGGATATAATGTATAGGCCTGGTGGGTTCAGGGTCTTTCATCTTACATCTGCCTGCGAGCAGTTTGGAGGTGCAAGATGCCTGAGCGTGTAATGCTAATTTTACCTGTGTTCCTTTGAATAAATCAGTACTATTTTGAAGTTACTTGGACTGTCTCGTCTCTTAGAGTTAGCAATGGTAAGAAGAACCAGTCCATCAGTTTCTTCCGTACGTTTTTTGGCACTCATCTCCTCCCACATGCTTTCAGCTAGACAACCCATTAAGGTATCAAAATGTTCAACTCTTTAAGGACGTGTGCTTGTATTTTTATTGTTTGTAACATTTATACTTTTTAACATATTTAACTTTTTTCAGCAGATTTTGCCCCATTCAAATGAATGGGAAAAATTTTCACATCTTAATATCTTCAGCATACCTTCAGCTTAAACCACCATTTCAACTAATAACTATTCAGCAACTTTTCTGCTAATTGTTTAGCCCAGGGAAGGGGCTTAAGCGTGGGTACACAGGTTCAACCGGTGCACCGGGTGCCTGGAGCTCTGGTTCACCAGTGGAGCTAGCCAGTTCCTTGCCCCCCACTATGGAACTCCATTCCCGCGGGACTCCCTGGTGATGACGAAGCATAGAGTCCCTGGGGCTTTGGTTCAGACTATTTAAATGTAAATGTAATGTATAGTCCACGTAGGTTCAGGTCAACAGCTTTTTTTCTTTTGTTAGTTTTCTTTTAGTAAAAAACTTAAAAAGGGTCAATTTGACATTATTCTTTAAATCTT
>NW_018127953.1:756878-757178 GCF_001952655.1 Monopterus albus
TGGCTGTCCTTTGTATGGAAGGAGAGCAGAGACAGCAGTTTGAATCTTCTTTTTTCTGGGATTTAACTTCTGACTCGAACATTGTTCTGCGACACCGTTTCTCATGTTTCCATAGTTCATCTTTTATGAAGAACCCATAGCAAATGTTGCATGGCAAATAATCTTCTGCATTTGCATGTTTTGATGGCTGTCTATAGGTTACTATCTCGCCCTCACCCTTCTGCAACACCTCAATGTTATGATAATAATTTCCCTTCCTACAAAGTTGCTCAAATGTTTGGCGACACTTCTTTGATGTTG
>NW_018127953.1:758209-786177 GCF_001952655.1 Monopterus albus
GTGTTCCGTCAGGGGTTGGTTCGCACAAGTATATAAAGACAAATATACACGCATGCGCACACGCACACAAACACACACATACTTGTACTTTTATCTTTATGAGGACACTCATGGATATAATGCATTCCCTAGCCTCTTACCCAATCTTAACCCTCAAATCTAAATGCCATAAGCCTTATCCTAAACCTAATTCTAACCTGAACCCCAAAATCAAGTCTTATCCCTCAAAATGGTGTTTCAGAAAGTTATGACTGACCAAAATGTCATCACATTCCAAAAATGTCCTCACTTTGTAGCAAAAAATACTTTGTTGGTCCTCACTATATAGGATGTAAAAGAACACACACAACCATATGCCGTACATGTTCATGTTCCATCTCATTTTTCCTTGCAGTACTCTAACTACACAACTTGGAGAGTCACAGTTTCCTTTCTGCCTAATCACAGCTTTGCCCACTTTTTCAGAAACTAGTGCAGAAAAACAACTTAATTTATCAGAGCCAAACTGCCTGTTGTACTGTAACAAATTCATATACTGAATCTGCATATTCCACACTAGCATTCTGGCATTTTGGTGTGTATGCATGTCCTTACTGGTCTGTGTAAACTGCCTAAGCCAGACATGATCACGTACAGTTTACAGTCAAAACATAAAACTATGGGGCAATGAGAGCTAGTGTTAAAGAGTCATATGATTCATGTCATTTTTTGCACCCGGTTTTGAATAGTTCACTTCAAGTATTTCACTAAAAGTCTATATTGAGTTTATATATTGAGACTGCAGCATACCTGAAAAGTTGTGACAATGTACACAAGAAGATCAAAACCACTTTGATGTTAAAGCTAGATGTGAGCCACAGTGGTGATTTCCAGACAGTGTGCCATGGGAAAAAGCTTAAGATCACTCATAGCCTATGTCCCATATGTTAGCCCCTGTCTGCCAGCTGTTTGGACTTAATATCCCTCCCTGCTTGACCACATTTTAGATTACATTACATTAGATTCAGCTCTATTGTCATTACCCATGTACAAGTATAAGGCAATGAAATACAGTTTATCATCTAACCAGAAGTACAATAACAGCAGTGCAGAGTGCACAGTATCTACAGTATGAACAGTCAGAACTAATTTACAATGGCTATGTACAATTGATAGTTACAGTAAGATATGTAGGGTAATGTACGATATACAACAGACTTTGGATTCAAATTTCAGCAATGGAAGAGGTACATTAAGCTTATGGAACACTAGTGCAATGAGATGAGATGGAATGAAACAGTGCAGAATAATAAGATAAGTTACATGAGTTAACAGTTCAATGGATGTAAATAGTGCAAAGATAAAGATAAATATGGAGTACCTGCATGTGAACAGTGTGCAAATGAACAACAGAACAGCATCCTCCTCTCTGGATGGTGTTACAGGTCACTGTGTACCAAGACAACCAGGCACAAGGACAGTTTCTTCCCCCAGGCTGTCACTCTGATGAACACTTGACCCACGACAGTATGACTGGACAATAACCCTCATTGTACAGATTGCACAGATCCATACAGGTCTCTATTTTTAAGTACTCTATTTTTATTCCTATTTATCTCATTTCATTCTTTGTTTGTCTGCATTGTTTACTGCCTGTTTATATTGTTTATTTTGCATTGTTTGCACTGTTTGTTGCTGTTAATACTGCTTATTTTGTTATACAAAATAACAGTGACAGTGGTGTGGTGGGTAGAGCAGTCGTCTCCAAGGTTGAAGGTTCAAATCTCAGTGCCTCCAGTCCACGTGTCGAAGTGTCCTTGGGCAAGACACTGAACCTTTCCCGATGGTTAGAGCCATCAGATGAATTGGTGCCATCGGTTCTGTACCGTAAACAAATTCCTTGTCTGTAATATACTTGGCCAATAAAGGTGATTATCCTATACAGCCTTATGTTGGTTTACTGTTTACTTGCCCTTTGCATGAGGATATGTACATGCGCATTGAGAGCCGAGGTACCAGAATCAAATTCCTCGTGTGTCTGACACACCTGGCCAATAAAGCAGATTCTAATTCTGATTCTGTATTCTGTGACTAGAGTATGTGCAAATTAACAGATTGCTTCAGTGTTACAGGTAACAGAAGTGTATTGCATTAGTCCCAGGAGGAGAGATGAGAAGGGGTGAGGTGTGTGTAGTGGTATAGAGGAAGGCAGCGGGGGGGTCAACAGGGTACAGAGTTCAGTAAGAAGACAGCTGTGGGGAAGAAGCTGTTCCTGAGTCTACTGGTTTTGGTCCGGAGGCTCCTGGAGTGCCTCCCAGAGGGCAGGAGGTCAAACAGTTTGTGGGGTGAGAGGAGTCCTTGAGAATGCTCTGAGCACGTCAGAGACAGTGTTCCCTGTGGACACCCTCAATGGCTGGTAGTAGAGTCCCAGTGATGCATTGGGCAGTTTTCACCACCCGCTACAGCACCTAGCAGTCAGAGACAGAGCAGTTTTCATACCAGATTGTGATAAAGGTGGTCAGGATGCTCTTGATGGCACAGCAGTAGAAGTTTACGAGGATGGCTGAAGACAGGTGGTTCTTCTTCAGTGTCCTAAAGGTAAACAAAGGCGCTGGTGAGCCTTCTTAACCAGGCTGTGGGTGTTGGTGATTCAGGACAGATCCTCTGAGATGTAGGTCCCCGGGAATTTGAAGCTGGAGACATGTTCAACAACCATCTGAATACTGTGGATGGGGTCATGTGTGCCTTCTTTCTCCCTCCTGTAGTCTACAATGAGCTCCTTGGTCTTGTTGGTCTTAAGGAGCAGGTAGGCTCCCTGTAGGCTGTCTCATTCTTGTTGCTGATGTTGCACCGTGGTGTCATCTGCAAACTTGATGATGGTGTTGGAGCTATGCACAGGCCTGCAGTCATAGGTGAAAAAGGGAGTAGAAGAATGGGCTCAGCACACAGCCCTGTGGTACGCCGGTGTTGAGGATGATAATGGAGGAGCAGGTGTTGTCTGACCTAACAAGCTGAGGCCTGTTGTCAGAAAGGCCAGAATCCAGTTGCAGAAGGAGGTGCTGATGTCCAGGTCTCCATGTTTGGTGGTTAATTTGGAGGGGATGACTGTGTTAAATGCTGAGCTGAAGTCCACAAACAGCATTCTTGCATAAGTGTTGTTGTTGTCCAGGTGTCTGAGTACAGAATGCATTGCTAATTGGTGGGGGTCTAGTGTGAGTGGGAGACAGGCCCAACTGCTTGGGCAAGGGACAGGTTAAAAATGTCTGTAAAGACACCAGCAAGCTGTCCAGCACATGCCCTGAGCATGCGTCCAGGAATGCTGTCAGGTCCAGCAGCCTTGCGTACGTTGATCTTGTTCAGAGCAGCATACACATCAGTGGAGGTGAGTGTGACTGGCTGGTGGTTTGCGGAGGGTCTGGACTTGATAGCTGTCTCCTTGTTGTCCCAGTCGAAGCTAGCATAGAAGTCATTTAGCTCGTTGAGGGAGGAGACATCTGTGGTTGTCGGGGTGGAGTTGCCGGGCTTGTAGTCACTGATGACCTGGATGCCCTGCCACATACATCAGGGGTCAGAGTTTGTGAAGTGTTCCTCCACCCTTTAGCTTGGTCTTCTTGATGCCCCTCCTCAGGTTGGCCCTGGATAAGCTGTAGGCCTGTGCATCACCAGATCTGAAGGCAGAGTTGCAGGCCTTCCACACCTGCTTGTTCATCCATGGCTTCTGATTTGAGATTTGGGTACTGTTTCTGGGTTGTGACACTTTCAGTGGTAGTGGTAATAAAATCCAGCACAGAGGAAGTGTAGGTGTTGATGTCTGTGTAAGAGTCACAGGTAGCCCAGGAGGGAAACATACTCCAGTCTGTGTGGTGAAACCTGTCCTGAGTTTTATTTCCTGTGGTGTGGCAGGAAACATGCTGCTGGAATTTAAGGAGCACTGACGCATTGTACATGCGCCGCCACCTTGGTCTGTATTCTAGATCTATATTTTAGGCTTGTTTTTGACTTTCCTGAACAATCAATTCTTAAACCCTAGATTTGACTTTTTTATATTTATTAAATAAGTGACATGTGACACCCTAAAGGGGTAAATTGCTGTTCCACTCCAGATGGAATCCTAAAATACATTCCATGATAGTATGTTAACAGGTTATTGGGATGCATTTGAACATATCATGAGGGACCCTCAGTTTGGTGTTAACATTTCTGTTACATCCAGACTGGGATTACATTTGAAGTACAGCATGCACCTGTGTTACATTTACATATGATATTGCAGTAGTATATACTACTGTACCTGTCTACATTATAGTGAACTTACATTCATATTTTTGACTCACTCCACTTATTTTTGCTTTATTGAGATGTACTGAAAGTAAAAGGTAAATCTTGAGTAACTGACTCTTTACTGCATCACTGTAAGAGTTGCACAGCACAGTCGGTGCTTTCTTTGCAGTTTGAAAGCAGTGGAGATACAATGTACAAGGGAGTACAAGCTATGCCATAATTTTTATTGTGCTTTTTGTTTGTTTGTTTTAAACACTGTGTGTACTGGTTGGTAGTGCCTGCACAAAGTCCTGTTATTTTTCTTATAGTGTCTGAGATACAGGTCACTTGAACAAAAGAAGAAGAAACCAAGTGTAGTGTCTGCAAAGCTTTGAGCTATAATAACACTATTAAAGTTTTGCCTTCCTCTCTCTCTTTCTCCATCCAGCTCCAGTCCTTCATGCAGGTGAACGTTTTTCAAGTCCGAGTAGACGGGTGTCCCAGTTCAGACTGTTCCAGGGCCGGTGGCTGCACCAGCGCTTTGAATGTGCGAGACACACCCACGGTGGTGGACTGTGGGACTATGAGTCTTGTATCTGTGACGGTGGAATCCACAGCTGTGTGCTTTTGCTCAGGTAGAGAGCAGTCCCATCAGCCCTGTGCTGCATATCCCAGAAATCCCTGCTTCAATGGTGGAGTATGCGTGGACACTCAGCATGGCTACAGGTGAGTTGAAAATGAACATTAATCCAAACAGTGCTTGAATGATAGAGCATGGTAGCATTCCATCAGATTTCCCAATAAAAGCTAATACAACACTATACTACTCTTGCTTTTCCAGTTACACTGAGATAGTAAATACAAAATGTTAGTTGCTACATGTGGTAACAGAGCCTATAAGAATGACCTCAGATGGAAGCAGTAAACTTTATTTTCCTCTGGATGAAAATCCTCCTTTTGCTTTCACTTTATTGCGCCAATAAAGACAATAACCTCGGAGAACCACTGCTATTTACTTCCCCTAATTATTCACAGGAGAGAGAACTTGGAGTGTAAAGCAGAAATCACTAAAACATAAAAATATAAATAAATGAATACAATGATGCAATATTCTGAAACAGCTTACATATAGATGTGCTGTGCATATAATTAATGAAATTATGCTTTTGATTTGATTTTGTTCAAAATGATTTTGACACATGTTCAAACATAGATATATACAAACACAAACTATATATAAAGTCTGCTTTGCATTTAAGAGCTCCTTTATCAGTATGACTTTGCCTTCATCAAAGTCTTTCACAGAAAAAAATATGACATGCAACATTTAATCCCTTCTTTTTCTACTTAAAAAATAAACTCTGGTCTTTACTTCTCACTGAGTCCCACAAGGTAGTTGTGCTATAGGAGGCCAGCACAGTGAGATAGAACTAGTTGGGATATAGGAATAATGGGTTGGAGATGAAAAAATCACAAGGAGTGTATAGGACAATTTTGAAAATGATTATACATCTGTATTTGTACATGTGTTTTTCGGAGTATGTTTTTAGAAATTAGAAGTGAGGCCATATAGGGAGCTCATTTAACACTGCGGCCAGGTAGTGACTGTGACTGGAGGGTCTCTCTCTGTGTTGCTTTTTATTTCTGACACTTTGTTGTTGCCGGGTTATGGAGGTTAAAGATAGAACTAATTCTTTTAACTTTCATCTCTCTTATCCTGTTTCTGTTTGGAAAGTGTCTGTTTGAGGTGTTCTGTTAGCCTGAATGTTGAAGCCTCATTATGCATCTGCTTCGGATGTTATCATGACATTCAGTGCCCAGTTCTTATTGCAGAATAGTTATGGCTCAGTAGAGCCCTGCTCACCTACTGTACCAGGAGGTTGTTATATTTCCATAGAGCTACAGTCACAATAATTAACACAGTGTTTGTGCTTTATGCACTAAAAATACCTGGTTAGGTTTAGCTACTAAACCTAAAGCCCCTTTTCCATCACCTGGTACCGGCTCAACTCGACTTGACCCGACTCAACTCTACTCACTTTTTGTACCAGGTGCTTGATTTTCAACTGCAGACGGTCCCCTCTCAGTGTAGCTGGTTATCATAGTGACACCACATTACACTGCTGTGACATCATGAGCAACCAACACAGTAACAGTGGAGGACATCAAAAGTATGCTGTTCTTGATCCAAGGTACGTGGCTGTTTAGAGTTAGTACAGTAACTATAGTAAAATAGTGGTCAGCGTTAAATAACATTGCTTTTAAAAATGGCACTTTCTTTATTCTCACACGTTGATGACACAGTTTCTCTGACCAGTCACTAGTCTGCAGTGTTTACATGCTCACTTGGAACCTCGATGGAGGAGATACCCAAAATAGTACCAGGTACTATCCCCAACATTTGAATGATAGAAACACAAATAAGGCAAGTCGAGCCAAACCGAGCCAGTAAGAGGCAGTGGAAAAGGAGCTTAAGTGATTAGGTTTATGAAACATTGCTTGAGTTAAAACACTCATTGTTAAAAATAAAAAATGACCCACACTGGAATTTTCCACTTGACTGCGACTCTCACCCAACTGTCTACTCCATCTTCCTCCTAACATGGACTTTCACCCTTCATAAAATATGTCACTGAGTTCACTTCATGGACTCTGTCATACTTGAGAGATTCAGGAGGCCCCTCCTGTGCCGTATTCAAGCTCGTGATAGCCAGCTATAATAGCCATTGAATAGTGTCACAACACTTGAATTATTAGGGTGTGAAGCTAGTGAGTCCACTGGATCTCACTTCTAAAATATTGTGCTACCATTAGCTCTGTGACAGTCCATGGATTACATTAGTTTATCATTATTTCATTATATATAATGCATCAATAAAGCACCATGCATAGTTGTAGTCTTTATTTAGCTAAAGAAAACATTTTGAAATATTGAAGCTTAACCAGGTCCCCTTAATTTACCTCACTAATATCACACAGCCACAGTATAACTGGAATATTAGTAGATATACAATAAAATCAGAATTACCCAGCACTGTGCTAGAATGCAGTGCCATAATTTATCTGTACAAGTCCTTGTCATTTTACATGTGACATTAAACAATGACTATGACATATTCGAATGCTAATTTCCCATACATTTATTGGAAAGCTGAAAAAATATAAAAAATGTGACAGCACATTTTACACATCACATTGTCAAACTTGTGCAAACAACCGTTACAAATTAGGCACCTTATTTCTATCATTTTCCCCTTTGAGTTTTGGTATTGTTATTGTTGAATCTGTATTTGATATGAGTTTATGTAGCTTGGATATTATTTTCTTGGAATCTGTAACTTTCATAATCTCTTCATTTAATTTGGAGGGTTGTAGTTGATTATTAATTACACTGTACTGAAAGGAACTGTTCTCTCTGATCTAGGTATTTCTGGATCATTGTATTAAACTGGTTATTTTCAAATAGGTAATGAAAGATGCAAAAATTTCTGTCAAAGTCTTCTATTTGAGAACCTTAAAATTAAATGTCATATCAAATGCCTAACTACCTGACCTAACTAACTAAAGACTCACATTAAACATGCATGTGTACTGTATGACGACTACATAGGTGTGGTTGTAAACCTCTGCACTGCTTACCTAATCTTACAGCTTGTATGCAGGGTGAGTCTGGGGAAGAAATCCCAAGCGTCATGTTGTCTTTGGAAAAGAAAGCTCACATCGAGATAGTGGCCATGTCCTGAGGTTTGAAAAATCTCCCTTGGTGCAACAAGATCAGTAAACATCTTGTAGTCCTATAATGCCAACTTTTTGGTTCTTCTAGACATGTAATATTCCCAGTGTAGCAGCTTAGCACATAGTAAATTAGCTTTCAGTTATGGCAGATGCTGTTAATGTGTTGAAGGTTTGTTTCTGAGAAATATCAAGATGACAGTGAGCATTTACCCTACAGTATATTTGGAGCCTAACCTCAAAACGTCATCTATTTCCAGCTAATCTTTAGACACGGTAAATGAAGACCCTATTTATGAGAAGGAGAGCAGGGGAGAAGACAGAAGAGACATGAGAAATTCAAAGAAAATTAAAAGAGTGAACATAACCTCAAATCATATGCTTTTGAGACCATGCTGGTGACTACAAGGCAAAGTGCCTGTGGTGTTCGTGTGTATCTGTGTGCGGCTTCATGTTGTGTTTAGTTTAAAGCCAAATATTCTGTCGAACAAGGATGGTGATTAAAAATTGTGAAAAAATGATTAAAATCAAATTAACACCCTACCTAGTACCACTAAATGAAACATTTTTAATACTATGGTAGGAAATGTTCTAAGAATTACATAACAACTGAACTCGTAATTTGAACTTCAAGGTTTTCTCACACTTATTTTGCTAATTAACAACAGAGTATGATGTTTTTCATTGGTGTGTTGCAACTGTATATGAGATTGAATAAAAATAAGTTGCAATACCTGTTTTTGTTCAGGCTAAAGCGAATTACTGACACTGTAACAGCTGAACGTACTGTGCATCTTCATCTGAATGGGGAAATGTTGGCAGTAATGGGAGCTGCAGCTGTTGTATGAGGCAACCAGGCTATAGGTGCTCACGTCTAACATGTCTGACACATGTCATAACTAGTTTGCATTAGAGAAACATGCAGGTTTCTTTTTTTACCCATGTCAGTGGTATGACTCTAAATATGGATGATGTTGGTTTGTCAGTCCACCACTTTCAGCATTTAAAAATTTTCACTAGACTGTTTTCTGTTAGCTGCCATTTGCATTTAGCTCAAAGCACAGCTCTGCCTACTTACACTCCCAGTGAGTTGCTGAACTGTAGACCCTTCTTCTTCTAATCAACATATCATATCATATTAAACGTATATGCAAAATATGTGCTGCCAGCACCTTCAGAAGATTGAATCATACTGAATATTAATGTAAAATGAATTAATGTTTTTTGCAGTGTAGAGCTGTTCTGGGTGTAAACATTATGTATGTTCTCACATACATAGGGATACACTGATATTGTTTTAACACCAACTTTTAAACTTTAAATACAGCAAGAAATACAGGTATGCCATGTGTCTTATGTTTTCAAACTCTCAGCAGAAAATTCCTAAATATCCTGCCTAACTTAAAACTTTGAGTAAAATGACTTGAGGACACCTGGAGATGATATGACAATTTCCTCTACACAAAATACCATTATTAGTGCCAAAAGGGTCCAGTGTCCAAGTATGAATATGCCTCCTTTGCTTCCAACAATTAAATACTTGAAAATGGCTGCTACATTTATCCTTTAATACCAAAGTCAAAGCTCAATTTTGCAGTATCTAATTTTGCTGTAGCCCCCCCCCCCCAACCCGGTTAAAACCACACTATGATAAAAACAGCAGTATGATAATTATGCAGATTTGAACATACTGTACGTAGCAAGTGGGGTTAAGCAGGAAATCATGTGCAAATGGAACAACAGTTTTCTCTGCAGCTTTGACATCTTGTCAGAGAAGCCACTGCCATCGATACAGGGATGACACCACAGTGTCAAGTAGATGTTCAAGAGATAAGGTGAAGGGAGCTTAAAATTTCATTTGTCTGGGTGAGACACACATCTTACATATCTTGCATACTTTGTAAATCCTACATAGTCTAAAACTTTAAAGGTGCATTTTGTAAGATCTAGAAGTATGTATTAATAGAAATGGGCTATATTAATTATGTTTACATGAATGTGTAAGCCGAGGAAAATCAGTGAAATCAACCTGCCTGGTAAAGACTTTCTACTGTGTGTCTACTTTCAGACAGCTGTTCTGATGACAAAGACACAGAATGTGCTGCTCATGTCTTGTTTTCAGTGTGGATTCAATTTAACAAATAAAGTTAACATAAATGCAAATTTTGTTTGATAGCTTTAGCTAGAGCATGACCAATGCTGGGTACCAACTGTGGTCAAGTGAGCCACCATTAGCTTTGCTAGGTCGAAGTCAGCCAGTTTGTGCACTTTGAGTGTGCACTTTGTCCTACATTTACGGTAATCGCTGTGAGGGATGTTTAACCTCACAGATTGATGTCACTAAATCTCACATACTGTGCGTTTAAATGCATAGCCTTTCCACTGTTATGGAGTCTGACTTGCAGATGAAAAAGAGATTTTCAGATCACTTTTGGCAGAGTCTAACTCTAAATTCAACTTGTTTGCTTCTGTGTTTCCTAGCATTATAAATGGAAACAAACCGTTCGCAATCTCCTTCTAGATGAAATCTCTAGCATGTTAGCTTTCATGCTGCCAGGTCTTGTTTTGAATCCTTGGCAAACAAATGAACTGAAGGAGAGTGTCTTCATTAGCATAAATCACTCTGTAAACAAGGCTCAAAGTAGGGTGTGAGCATTTCAACAAATCCTTTTAACTGCAAACATGATGATGAAATATGCTCTTTGGTGCTTCTGGTGTTTAGAGGAGACATGACAACCCTGTTTAACTTTGTGTAATGCAGCCTGATGCTCTGTGTATTCTCAGACTCAGACCTTTCATAGGGGAAATGAGGGCTCTTTGCAACCAATTAAATGAAACACCAAGCTTTTATTGTTGTCTCAAATGTAACTCCATGCAGAATATGAATGTTATGATGAAATTAAATCATTTCTTATACTTGCAGTGGTTCAAGAATAAAGGTGAAATATCCTTAAGTGGTGTTAAGACATAAACAATGTGATGTATGAACTACAACACAGATAGCAAAATCATCCTTAGTCAGCACTGATATTTCATTAGCTGCAGTTTAGCTTTTAAATTTTTGACAGAACTGAGAACTAAATTCATCCTAACAGCTATAATTTTAGCTTGAACATTTGCTGTCTCGAGGTATCATCATCTTTAAATCTATCATCTACAGTATCTTCAGGCTGTTGTTTCCACCATGCAGAGGCTTCTGAACCAATACTGAACTCCACTGTTGAGCAGTTTATGTCTCCTCCCTTAGCCACACACACAGCGGGTTGAGCCACAGTAAATGTGTCATTCTTTAAATTACAATAAGCATCCTTTTTTTAGTCAAAGATCTCTGTCAAAATAGTACTTTTAAATGTTATGTTGTTATAGAAATGTCTCTGAGTATAGATGCACATGGTTGACTGACATACCAACATGGGCACAGACACATGATGTAAACAAACTTGCACTTGTAACTCTGACTTTAAGCCAATGGCAGGCGGCATCTTTAGACAGTGGTATCAAGGAATAAAGGCCACACAGTTTGTCATCTACGTATTCACACTGACTGAACTTGATATTTACTTGCATTTTAAATGCGCTACATCTGTATAGCTAATTGGCAATCTAGTGTGAAAAATTTGTCTTTCCTATAGGGTATTCCCAGGGCATCTCTGTTCAGCAAGGTGCAACACAAGGCATGTGTTTGTGCTTGTAGAAATAAAGAAAACAGACTATAAATCTAATGTGGTTTGTGGTCTGTTTTTGTGTTGTGTTGCAGCTGTCATCTGGCTGGGAGGCAGTGATACTCTTGGTGATGACACTGTAGAATGGTGACAGTTGTTGCTTTGTCCAAACAAGTCTGAAATGTAATGATTTCATTCTCTGTCTATTTAGACCGACAGAAACAGACATGCATGTTTGGGCCCACATTCACATACTATCTCTGAACATACAGTATGTGAGAGCAGGTAAACATAAAGTCTGGTCACACACATGGCCACTGCTTTTTTTGATGTGTCTTGTAGAAGTTAGTTTTACCCTTCTTTTAATTAAGAAGCAAAGGGCAGGATTTATGTCTGGCTGGAGCCAGTGAGTAGTGTGAGTCACTGCCAGACCAGAGCACGTTGACTGGCTGGATCCACGTTAGATATAATCCCTGGATTACACACATGCATGCAAACACACACTCACGCAGAAACACAATTATTAAATGTGTGGACATTTTTTTCTCCCATTCTTTCCCTGTTAATTTCATCTGCAAACAATGCTGTGTTGCTTTGCATATTAAGGTACCTTCATTACCTAGTTCATAGTACTGATGAAGTAGATATCTATACACACACCCCAGAAACAATGGATTGTCTTGTGGGTCAGAAAACTAATCATAAAAATCTGGTTTGTGAGACTACCAGGCCACTGCATTGTTGGATACATAATAAAACTGTTTTCACTTCTTTTAATTTTGTTTGGTTTATGCCTGGTTATTTTATATATCTCTGACATCATCACTTTTGTCAGAATTGTATAGTACAGTAATCTCATGAGGATGGACCATAAAATGGCATGACACTTTAATATATTCAATTCATTTATTGTTCTGGGAGACTTTGTAGGAAAGTGTTAAATAGTGCTCATCACTGTGATCACCAAATAAGGCATTACCTTTTGGAAGAATGCTGATCAACCCTCAAGTAAAGCTGCAGAGACTTAGAGAAACTATGACGAGGAGAGTTCTGAGGTTGCTCTGGAGACTCGATGAGGCCACACACTTTAATAAGTTTTAATAAGTCAGTGGTTTGTTTTTCCTTAAATACTGTATGTCACCCATTTGTACATTTGCCCTGAGCTGTTGCACTGTAGCACTAAGTGGTGGAAGAAGTATTCAAATCCTTTACTAAAGTCACAGTACTAATAGCACAGTGTAAAAACAGACCCAAGTCACAAGTTAGTTTTAAAATCAAAATGAAAAATATGTACTTCAGTTTTCAAAGTAGAAACATTCTTTTTACAGTAAAATATCCTGCATCTGATATATTACCATAGTTGACATTAGATGATGCTAATTCATCATTAATTATTTTTTTTATACATACTAAATATATATTATAGTTTCAGGCTTAAGAGCATTGCAGTCGGGTACATAAGCAGCAAAGGGCATTTCCTATCACCACCAGGGGCAAAAAACAATCAAAACTCTTATTCTGATTACCAAATGTAAATTGTTAAATGTTGTGCTTAACATGGCCTCAATCTGAGAATGACAAATTGCAGCATCTACTGTCTCAGAGATATCATGTGCTGCATGTATTCTATGAAAAATGAATGTGGGCCAGAATGGAAGAGTAGAAAATGTTTCTTTGTGAAGTATCAGCCAAAGAGATGGCAGGGATAGAATAAGGTAAAGCAGGTGAAGTTATCAAGCCAGACTATCACATTTTCAGTCACACTACAGTACCTGAGCTTTGTAACATCTGTTGTATGATTGTCTAGGTTCGGAAGGGGAGAAAATCAAGGAAATGTGTCAGAGATGGAGAAAATGAAAATAGAATGGGGAAGAGACCGAAGAAATGAAGGCAAGAACAGGGCAATGGAAGAGAAACACGATCAAGACAATGAGAGACAAATGAGAAAGCTGAACAGAAAACAGGGGTAAAATCAGGGAAAGGAGACTTGGGGCGAACATAGGTGGGAACAGAAGTGCAGAGTAGGGAGAGAAAAGAGGTGAAGGAACATGGAAGGAGAGATGAGTAGAATTATAAGGAGACACATCTGAAGAGAAGTGAAGGGAGAAAAAATGAGTGTAGACAAAGATAAGAGCTAATATAGACAGAATTGCTGTAGGATAGTTTTCTCTTCAGATATGACCAGACCCCAACACATACAAGCATACATAAACAGATTACGGCCTGAGACTGAAGAAAGAACATGCAGATAATCGAGGCACTGGGATTAATAATGAGATTTGGGGAGTGAGGGGGTTATGGGCTGGGGGTGGGATTACAGCTCTGACATTAACAACAAAATTCCCAGCAGACAGGGAATGAGCAAAACAAAGCTGCCTTAAGAGGATTTGAGGGCTTGGCCATTATGAATACAACCATGTGTCAGATCGTCTTGCACTCAAAGATTTAGGATGACATTGCTAAAATGAAAAAACAGCCATGGATGGTTCTTTATTCTCCTAATCACACATGAATTATGGGTCTGTGTGAACTGAGTGAAAGTATTTCTCTGAAACATAGTTTTTCATGACTAAATAACATTAAAATTTAGAGGCAGGAACGTGTTCCTATGTATTATTGAGTGTAACATCGGCGTCCCTAGACCACTTGTACTGGGGCACGTGCCCCAGTAAATACATTCCATAAGGGTTTTTATTAGATCATTCTTCATAGAAACTAAATGCAAGACAGTCAACAAACCAATTGACGAATGTAATAGAAACACAATAAAAACAAAAACGTGCTGCAATAACGCTGCAAAAACGATCCTGCAGCTGCGCGTGGAAACTATATTCCCGCGCGGCGTGCCCGTGTATACCGACCGCGCGCACGTTTCAAATGCCAATCAGCGTACGTCGCGCGACGAGCAGGTAAGATAATGTATGAAAACGCTGTGAAAGTAAAGTTTCCATGAGTGATAGCTACACTACCTGAACAATGACTGTGCCCCAGTAAAGCTTCAAGTCTAGCAATGCCCATGGAGTGTAATGCTAAAAACTAAATGACAGTGGGCTGCAACACAGGCAAACATACAAACCATTGTCATCAGATTCAGAATACTAGGTTTTGCTAAATCCTGACCTTGAGCATCAGTGGTTATTACGACACAAGCAAAAGAGGACATTTGGTGATCTAGTATGGAGGCACAGAAAACCGGTGTTCAGATCCAGTGTGGAATCCAGTTGGGTGTGTTTTGCCAACATGTTGTCATCCCAGAGCGTCAAATACTGACAATTTGTCAAGTACACTAAACACCTTGGCACCAGTATGTCCACTGACTGCAGAGAGACTAAACTAATATCAACCCTCCATCAGTTAACAAACTTACACCCAAAATGTGGAGGCACCAAAGCATTTGTTGGAATAATAACTGCAATGCTCTTTAATTGCTGGATGTCACATTGTAATCACTCATGCTACTTTTTACTGAGAACAAGCAAGCACATTTCTGGAACATGTTACCAAATAACATCTTACTCTCCAGTACTGCTGATAAATAAAGTGGTGGGGCTCTTGAAACTTTTTAACATTTTGTAGAAACAGCTAGTAAAACACTGCTGGAACTTAGATACTGTAACTGCATAATCCCAGTTTGGTGAATTCCATCAGACTGTGTGAGCTGATAAGGGTTACAACTCTTTACTTGTATTTAATATGGTCAACAATAGCTACTAATAGCAATGTCAGAGAACCGCTGCCAGTGGAAGCCCTGGCCAGAATCATGAAAATGTGCAGGATCATTATTTACATTTCCTTACACATAAAGTGAGAAAGGCTGAAATTTTAGCTTGATATATGGCAAATATTAGATGGCCTCTTCACCATCGTTCACTCCTGTACCTTACAAAACACACTTATGCACAGGCTATACATACAAAGCTTACAGACACACACATTCATGTGGTTCTTGGTCTCTGTTCCTGAATTTACATGTTACATTAACGTTTTCCTAACAGGTTTGCTGCTATTGTAATTCTGCATCTCAAGGTGACATGTCCCTGTTTTATTTGCAT
The DNA here is from genome assembly GCF_001952655.1 of Monopterus albus. NCBI lineage: Eukaryota > Metazoa > Chordata > Actinopteri > Synbranchiformes > Synbranchidae > Monopterus > Monopterus albus. The sequence continues at coordinate 773,895 of NW_018127953.1, forward strand.
AAGCAACATGTATTGTATGCGAGCTATGTAATTTCTGACTGTGTGTGGCTTCTTTCAAACCTGGATGTCGGCAGAGGCACGAAAATGAAGGAACCTTTGGATGAGAAATGAGCTCTCTACAGAACACCAGTGAGATGTGTGTGCATGTAGGCATTTTGCAAAAACATAAATCTTTGTGTGGTTGTGCAAGATTTCCAGGGCTAAAACTTTATATTTTGAGAGGCAACTGAAGTGTGAATAACATAAACCAATGGAAAAACTCACTTATTATTAGCAGATGAATTACCCTGGAGAAATACCTTGTTTCTCTGAGCTGCATATTTGTGTGTATATTTGGGAGAGAGGCTCTGTGTGCAATTTGTATATTCCATAATTGCTAACAACAGGTGGATTGAGTGAGGGGAATTTTTTTCCCCAAGAGCATGCAAGGCTTTCTCATCAGATCCATACAGACCTACTAAATAGAAGGATGAAAGGTATGAAAAGAAAATTAAAAGAAGTGTATTGCGAATCAGATAAATAAGAGGGAATGATTTGAGCCATGAAGATAGATCTACCTCAAAACACTTTGCTGTTGATAAAAAACCATACTCTACATTTCCAGGTTAAATATACCTCTTGGATATGTTTTTTTTTTTTTTTGTCTGCTTAGATGGCTGGTGATTTGACACAACATGGTTGGATGTTTCCAATGTAGGACTCCATTCAGTCCTTTTTTAAAATTGATTCTTGGTAATCACAAGTTAAGGTGGTGGTACATGGATTTGTAGTGGTTATAAAGACAAGCACTTGTAAACGGTGTGTGCTCTATTTTAGCTTACACTTAAGCAAACATCACAGAGAAAAATCTTTGATACTGTGATACTCTTTGATATGTGCTGTACAGTATTCAATAGTTCCCAAGAGGTATTGATAATTTGTCTACACAAACTATTAACTAAGCTTCCTCCGCACAGTTCTGTTGAGCAAACATTGTAGGTTGGGTTTTGTCTCTTTCCATATGCTCTAAATCTTTATAAAAGTGCAAGGATTATATTCTTTAAGTTCATTCAACACTTATGGCCATCACAGCAGCAGGAACAGTATGTGCATCTTCAGGTTTATAAAGGGGCTATGCACATTTTTATGCATGTGACACAGCAGGAGGAACTTTACATTAATTATTCATAATCATCAACTCCCCCATCATGGAGACAGGATCAGCCAGGAAGTAACTGTAAATGACATGGTGTATGTCCTCCCATGATACAGTAAGCTGTAATACAGAGACTACACTAAAAGATTGTCTGTCAAATTACTCTTAAGATAACGATAATAATTTACCTATCATGTATTAATTAGACATTCTAAAATTGCAGTTTTTACATTTTCACTTTTCTTAAAAGCCATCGCAGTGTTGTGGCCTTGGGCAGTTAGTTCTCCTGTTTACAGTACATCAGTGCAGAAATGCTAATGTTTCTATCAGTCATCTTCATCAGTCCTGCTCTCACTTTACTATCGCTTTCTTCACTGGACCCACAAGGCAGCATTTATAATTCAGAAATATTATTTCAGTTGAAATTTCCTGTTTCTTCTTGTTTTGTTTATTTAAAATCAGACTTAGGTCGAACATAGCATAAAACACCCCCCACCCCCCTACCCCCCTGTCCTGAAAATCTGGACATACACTAAAGAGTATGAGATGAATAGGTGAGGTACTGTAAATGGCTCATATGGACAAAAGAAAAGTGATTTTGTACTCAATAATAAAATGTGAAGGTTGAGGGTGAGAAATGAAGTTTTGACAGGGAGCAACAGGACAAATGAGATGCAGGGAATGTGGTGCAATGATTCTCCCTGTGGTTCTGATCCTAATGAGAACATCAACATCAGTGAAACAGACTTTGTGAGAGAAGGATAGCCAAAGGGGAAGGCTGTCTGAGAGAAGAAAACAACTAGACTTAGAGAGTCATGTAGTAGGAAAAAGTTGAAAGACTAAAACACAAAGTGGTTCAAAAGGGGGCAGGGAGTTGAGTACCACTATAGTGTTTTCAGCTTACAGAGGGGTCTTTTCTGGAACCAAAAAAACGAATCGAAATGTCAACAAAAAAAAAAAAACCCCTCAAAGACGTCGATTTATTGCATTCACTAATTCTTGTAATTTTGGTTCTTAATTTCCTCTTCTCCCTAAGGTGCCAATGCCCAGCTCAGTTCGAAGGCCCTGAGTGCCAGCAGAACAAGCACAGTTTCCATGGCAACGGTTATGCCTGGTTTCCTCCCATGATGCCTTGCTTTGAGAGCCATGTGTCGCTAGAGTTCATCACGGACGTGGTGGATGGATTGTTGCTGTACAGTGGCCCCTTAACCCAGCTGCAGGCCTGGGACCACGAGGACTTCATGGCTATAGGTAGGAGACATTTCAAGTTTAATAACGTCTCATCTGGCTGTTTGAGGGCAACTGTTATTGAGATGAGTTGCACTTACAGTGTATCTAGTTCATTTAGGTAATAATCCCCGGGAACAGAAAACTTTGAGAGGACTGATAAAGAGGCAGAAGAAGAGATAGAGTTCAGAGAGACTGTGTTTACCTCAGCTATTTCTTCTCAGGCTAGAAGGACCACAATAGTGCCTTTTTAGCATTGTCTATGTATATGTATATGTATGTGTGTGTGTGTGTGGTCGAGGGATACCTGCTTCAGCTGTTGAGACAGTGAGACACACCTGACCACTGGTTGGCACGGCCATCAAATGTGAAAAATTAAACGTGCCTGGGGGGGGGGGGGTTACTAAAAACACTGATATTGTACTGTGAGTGTGACTTGTTTTGTTTACAAGATAGAGCTGCTGCAATAATATATTTGTTTTATTTCATAAAAGGACATCTACTGACTGTGGCATTGTGGTTTGTTTGGCAATTGTACACAGTTTAGTCATTCGGTGCCAGTGACAAGTCGGGCCAGGTTTTTGCACATCTTTAGGTCATGGCTGGCTACTTTTATTTGAATAAAGAAGGAAATCAGGAGCACTTTAGGTTAAAAGGAAAATCATACACAAAACACTGGTTTATTATTTAGTAAAGGGCATTTTCTTCTTTCTTCAATTTTGCATCATGGACCTTTTGTCATACCATGAGTTTTTGGTACCATATATACATATATATCTGCCAGTATAGTCAATGTGCCTCCAAATTGAGCTGATGTACAAGGATGTACAAATGTCATTGTGCCTGTTTCTGATGTGACCAGGACTCTAAAAACAACATGCCAACTTAAAATAAATTGCATATGTGTTCATCATTAAGTAAGATAGAAACAGAAATGTACAAAACTGAACTCCACCTCCTACATCCTCTCTTTCATTTAGCCTGACGACTAAGGCCTGTTACTAGACAAGAACAGAAATCCATTTCAGGTTTAATGTATTAAGTTGTCGTGACCTGAGGATTAGGCAGTGGCAGCCACTGTTACACCGCCCCCGCCACACACATGCACAGTGATTGATTTTGATATTATTAAAGCCGACACCCTATGCATTTTTATGTGTACTACTTTGATTCCTGTTAAAACATAATTGTGTTTACACAGTGGCTAAATTAGAAAAGAATCAAAAGAAGTGCAATAGACAGCCACACAAACTCCTGCTACTCACTGATATGTTTTATACTGTTAAATTTTGTTAGAAAGATCTGCATAAGCACGTAAACTGAGTCTCTGCAGGTTTCCATCTCTAGCTCATAAGGGAGAAATGTTGGTATCTATTTTCTTTTGTTGCCGTGGCAATATTGCCGAACTTCAGAGACAATAAAAGCTTGTTGGATCGAAGGTGGCAGGCAGGCATTGAAGACAGACGGAAACAAAGAACAAAATGTCTTGTACATCTTGGTATATTTAGTGTTTTAATCTGAGAGACAAACGCTCTTACTATTTCTTCCGTTGTATTGTTCCTCTCTCGGGATAGAAGCTGTTGTTCCATCACTGCCAAAGTAATATACGTGGGAGGTGAGGTCCGTCTGGAGAGTTGGACGTATGGTGTGTGTGTGAATGTTTGTGTTATGAACAAGTTTGCAGTGTAAATCCTGAATTGTTTCATTAGCTTTGGTTGGTGTCAGAGGGCCTGTGTGCATCTGAAAGCTAGCCAACATGTGTTATTGGATCCTCAAGAGTTAATGGGTTTGTGGAGTAAATGATGATTTGTCACTGCACAGAGTGTAATTAGAGTCAGGCTGTACATATTTAGAGCTCTAATTAACTTGTTTCAAGGTTCACCTACTGCATGTTACAAATCCATCTGCAAGCCTTGACTGTGCTGGGGCATAATGTCACTTATTTAATATCATATACTTGCATATCTATGCAAACATATCAGTGTACTATGTGTTATGAGACACCAATTTGTTATATACTGCCTTTCCAGTATTTGCAGATGGAAGCTGCTGATATCTTGGCTGAATTTTTACCATCTTTAAATCCTATAATGACTATTGTTCAGCATTAGCAATAGCACTGAAGAAACATTTATAACAACTGGGGTCTCATTTTCATAGTTTTGGCCATCTGACATAATTGCTAAAATCTGGGAACACTTCACCAAATCCAGTAGATATGGCAGGTTTGACCTGCTGGGGGTCCCATAGTAAAAATTATTTGTTGGTTCCCTATTGGACACCACCACCACCATACTGCACTATCATTTAAGTGGTATTTAGCCTACCCTGTCCCTCCCAAATTCACATGAAGCACAGCAAACCACCCATGGAACCATAATTATTTGTCCAGTGAACAGACGACAGGTAAAACATAGCAATCAGGTTGTCAAAATTCAGTTATAACCTGTAGGCTATGCTATATAAAACGGGTAATTTCCAGGAACACTTTTTTTTTTGTCAGTACAACAATAAAACCTGAGCCATGGTGCCATATTGGCATCCTGACTGTGTACTCACTGCATTCTGGCTTTGCATTAGTTCCTCAGATGCATTTACTGCATTGGCTTGGTGACCTGTGTGCTGTGGGCCTCTTCATCACACTTACTGCACTCTGCTACAGAAAGACAGCTAGCTAAACGGCTAAAGTAAGAAGGCCACACCAAGTGAAAGCTAACTTGTGGCTCACATTAGTAAAACTAATGCAAAATTGAGTTACTGATTTTTTAATATATATTCCACATTACTAGGCTGGAATATATTTATGTGCTTAAATGTATTGAATTGTTAGTTGATATATGTTATTGGTTTCAGTATAAACATTACTCAATGACATAGAAACATTGATTCCTATGAGTTATGAATTTTAATTAATTGCATTCAAATGAATTGTGTTCAAACTGGTTAACATGGATTAGAAACATTTGAGCATGCGTAGACATGGCAGTTTCTGAGCATTTTGTGCGGATTATCTAAAGGCAAAGTGTAGCACCTTGTGAGTTCTCTGGCAGTTTATCATTTGAGTCAAATGACCAACCTTAAAAGACATCAAATGAAAGTATTACAACCTTTCTGAATGTTTTAACCATTTGCCATCCAGACTGAAATCTTCAAATCCTTTTTTTAACCTTCATCTCAGCTTCACTACTGTAGTTAGGCTTACTACACCCAGCTTATGTAATGATCCAATCCTAATAACACAAAGTGGCTTTAGGTTTATTGTGTTTCTATTTTCATTCATGAAAGTGCACCCTGTGAGCACAATATAAACTAAATTAATAAGACTTTAAGTCATATTTTGAGACATGGCACGACAGGAACACTAGCTTGTCTTACCCACCCTATTTCATTTTGCACTGTAGTGATGTAATTCAATCCATCCTGGAGCCAATCCCAGCTGGCACTGGGCGAGAAGCGGGGTCCACCCTGGACAGGTCTCCAGTCTGTCACAGGGCTGACTTGTAGACAAACAACCACACTCACTCCTATGGGAAATTTAGAGTTGCTAGTCAACCTAAGATGCATGTCTTTGGGCTGTGGGAGGAAGCTGTAGTATGTAGTGATGTAAACACGCTAATCAGATTTCCAAAACCAAGTGACATGAAGTGATGCTGGGATTTTTGGATTTGGACACCAGGTCAGATTACCTAATTTGCAAAAGCACAAGTGACCAGACAGGTTGTAAACAAGCTGTTAGGACAGATTATCTAAACCATTACATTTGGAGGTAAAACCCACAGTGAGATCACCTGAAATTGTGATACAAAATATGTTTGAGCATTTAACCCATGAGCAGGCATTATCGAGCAGCCCAGCATGGCTGTACCTTGAGAGTTATAGTCACAGAGGCCTTAGTTTGGACATCAGAGGGGGTGACAGAGTCAAATAGCTCTTGTAAAGTCGTGCTTACAGCTTCAAAGCTACAACTTGCCCAGGTCTAAATGAAGAACTTGACCGTTCCCCTTTCCTATGGGAAATACAGAATTAGGGAGAAGGTTGGGCTACTTCTTATTGGTGCTTTTGGTGCCTCCCATTTTGTTGCAATATGTTAATGTAGAGACACATTAAGAATTGTGATGTATACTTAGGATTCGGAGCTGTTCTTTTGTCCCCCTAGTGGTCTGATAGGTCTGTGTATGTACTGTGTTCATTCAACATACATGTTGGTTTGAGTTCACTGTGTGTCAAGATACTCTGAGGAAGACAAGTGTGCAAGCATGTGCTGGTGTGTTAGCCCATATTTATTAAAAGGCTGTTACTTTCAACAATGGAATTGGATTTTGTTATGTCACATCCTACCCACAGATGAGTGGATAAGGACCGATCTTGTCCTATGTTTGGAACTTGTTTACAATTGTTTCCAGACATGAAAATGCCATCTGATAAACAAATGTTATTAAACAAACATATTCACCAGCCACAGTCAGAGAACCTCCATCATCTCAGATATGAACAATACTGAATGGCCAATATGTGATAAAAAAAGATAGCCTGCCTGTACTACAAACTGTATTTCTCACTAATCATCCAAGGTACAGATTGGATGTTTTACTTTAGAAATGAGAGAAAATATTGAGTACATTGTATATTGTAATATACACCAAGTTCGAGACATATCTGAAAATAAAAGCAACGGTCGAAACGGTTGATTCTTCATTGTCACTGTCTGTGTGTACCGTGGAGCTGTTCAAAACCAGTCTTTTCTAAAACAACAAACACAACTGTTTGATGAAATAGGATTAATGGGGCACAAGGGAACTGCTTTTCAGATTAAGAACACAGCTTCAAGAATCTGTTGCTCACACGGATGCTCAAAGAGCCATGTTGGAATGATGCTTAATTAAAAGAGGAATCATTCAAAATAGGGTTCCAAATCAAACATATCATGAACCGAATACTGAAAGCCTCACCCAAACATGAATGTACTTTATTATAACTGCAAGAGCTGCACCAGAAATTATAACGTGAGGACTGCACTGCACCCTGTGACACAACTTCAAGTTGAAAGTGTAATTTGAAGAGGGTATTGCAATAATAGGTCCAGAATATAGAGTTGGAGAGTAAGAAAGATGAAATATGGATTTGAGGAAACAAAGGCAAGAGAAGAGGACTAAAAGAAATGTGAGGTGGCAGCACAGAGACTGTTGTACAACCTGAACTGCCTTTCATTTATTAATGTCAAGTGGCACGCAAACCCACTAATATACCTTCATTTTCATTTTGTCCATGTCACTATTGTCTGTGTGGGTTTGTGTGTGAGACAGTGTTTCCCTTGTTAGTAAGCCTTGTTAAGTAAGTCTGATCATAGCTCCAGCTTCATACACACATTTCCACACACAGACCTTCAGCTTCTTATTAAGATGCTGGTTTGCAATTCCAAAGCCGCCCACTCATCTGCCCTTTATCCTGCTGCAGTGTGGCTGTACCAAGCCAGCCCTGCTGTGCAGGCCACAGAAGGTGCAAGGTACCCACACATACACACACACACACACACACACACACACAAAGACATACTGGAACCACAGCTGTGTACATCCAATTTTCATCCACTGGAGGAGAAGAGATTACATGGTTATAACACAGAGCTGGTGTAGTTTGTGTGAGTGTGTATGCACCTAGAGCATAGTAACACCCATACCTAAGCTGACTTCCTGAGTTCTGGGTAAGACCAGAACACTGGGTGTGGCTTCCTATCTAGTTATTTTCACTAGCATGTGAATGCTGTGTATTAACTTGTGAATCTTTAAATTTCCAAAAAAGGCATCTTGAGCTTGTTTACAGTTCAGGGTCAGTTTGTTCCAAACTAAGCTCTTGTTAAATTTGTTCATGCATAAAGCATATCCAGATTCCCAGAATAAAAGAGCAGCAGTTCAAAGAACAGGCTTTGTTTCATTGAACAGTACTGTACAGATCTTTTATTTATGCAGAGTATCCATTTAATATAGGTAAATATGAAGTGCAACTCATGCCATAAACAAACATAATTGTAACGGGCTAACTTAGCTGTGTGCAAATATTTCAGATAATTATCAGGATGTGTTTCAGGGCTGGTGTCTGCTTTTAGTATAGGAAGTCATTCATTTTGATTGCTGTGTACAGGGTCTGCTGTAAAAACTGCAAAACAAAATGCAAATACTGTAAGTAGCAAGTTCTTACTGCAAAATGTATTTGCATATAAATTTGCCTGGGTATTATCATTAGTTTTCATTCACATGTTTGTAAAAAGCTGCTTCTCCACCACAAGGCTTACACCAGTGATATCAAATGCAGGAGTGGCTCTGTAACCAGAGGAGGTGATTTATTTATTTGTTTTTTTTAATCATGTGTCCATAAAAGCCTAACTGCAGAGCTGGAATGACAGAGACCACAGTTATAAACATGTGGCGCGTGTCCAGCTTGTGTCAAGATAAGATTTAGCTGAGAAAAAATTAACAAGCATCACGGGTATGGCCAGAGAAAGCGATGTCCTAGCCACCCCACCACCTGTCTGACTGGCATTTACTTTGACATTGTCACTACCACTTGTCACCATCTCTGGTGGTGTTCCCAGTGGTGATGTGTAATATGGGTACACTAGGTATTTATACCTCTTTTACAGTCAGTAGATTGTGTGGAAGAAAGGTTATGTTACCTTCCATTCATGTCTTATCATACATATGATTCACTGACTACATGGAAACAGGACTTTCACAGATTGTCAGGTAGTAATTACTCTGTTCTCTGACAGTGTTGAGACATGTAAAGAGCATGGCAGTTTAAAGAAAAAAAAATTCAAATGTATCACTTAAATTCACAGCAGTACAAATTGGCTATGGTTCTGAAAAGTGTTGTCCGTTTCTGTCCAGTTATAGATGAGTTTTATTTGGTGCATACTAAATGATAAAGTAAAAGCTATGACTGCCTACATGCTGCACATCTCTCTACAGTATGGCATAAAAAGAAACATTTCAGATGAAAAAGATCTCTACATGTTAAACTGGTTTGGACAAATCCTAGGTAATTTGGCATATTGTTTTTGGCATGCCATGACAGCTAGCTCTGTCCAAATACTGTTCCAAATAACGAATTCAAGAAGGAAAATGCTGACTGGCATTGTATCAAGGTAGACAACTTCTTGGTGGATGCAGTGATTTTCAAATGTTGTCATCACCGTTGACAGACAACCAGATTCCCAGTAGACTTGATGAAATTACAGTGTCTAGCCAAGCAAATTGTCAGGCACATAACTATCCATAAACCTACTATTCATCCACTTAAATAAATTACATATAAAATTTTACTTAGTGAGCCTAGAAGATGTCGGTAGGTTTATTTTGCTACTGTACCTTCAGAAAGAGTCAGGCTATCTGTTTGCCCCTGTGAGCTGTCTACATACAAAGCCAAAAGCTAATCAGTTGCTGGCAGTAGTTTCATATTTTAGGTAAATAAATGAGCGTGGTATCAAACTTCTCATCCAACATTTTTACTATGTACATAAAGCTTTTCCTTTAATAAACATATTTACTATGTACATAAAGCTTTTCCTTTATTATGGTTTTCCATTGTGTTTTCCAGGTGTGTGTTTTCTCCACATGTTTCCCAGGTGCTCTTCATAAAGCCCTTTACATATATTATTAGAACAAGGACTTAGTGTTTCTCCAAGTCTTGCACTTTTGGAGGTTATAGGCAGTTTTATCAATAGATGCAGTACCACATACAGTGTATTATAACTGTCTTACTTTGCATCATCACTGCCTGGCCTGATCAGCAATGCCACACTTTGACCTCAGCTGTATTAGTAAGACTGATCATCATGGTAATGATTTGTGTCCATTCATAAATCGTGTCCAACAATAAATGACAAGCATTGTTGGAAGCATTAGACCTTCTCTGAGGTGCTTGAGCAAGCTCACAGGACTAATGTCTTATACACACACACACACACACACACACACGACTACAGCCAGAGGCCCGCGCTTTGTCCAATCAATAGTCAAATTAACAAGACAAGTTAAAGTGGTGTAATTACAACACCCTTGCAGAATGAAAAACATGTGGGGTCAGATAAGGATCGTCAGGGGTGTGTTTGTTTTTAACTCTTCCTTTGAACCTTAAAGAATATATTCCAGTGCTTGGTATATTTGGATATTGGTTTATAAGGTGCTAATATCAGAAAGGTGGACTAAGTGATGAATAAAGACCATAAATGGCAGCTCACACAAACACCCAGGTTCACTTTGTCATCATGCTCCATTTCCACAGAGCTGTCTTGTAGCAGTAATCCCTCACCCCCTCCCACTGTAACAGCTCTCAAATAACAACTGCTGTTGGATTCACAGATCCAGTATGTGCTGGCTGTGGGTCTGGCTATTGCTGTCTGACAGATAATTTATATTGTTTATAAGAGAAGCTCTCCACTCTGCACTTGCCACTTGCTGCATTGCCGGCTGATTCGTACACAGGCTGACTTCTGTGGGCATCAGTGTATATGTGACTGCTTCTGTGTGTGTGTGGGGGGGGGTGTTGGATAGATGTATGTGTGTAACAGTGTGAATGCTGTTTATGTAGTCCATATGCTCGCAGTTTGACTCCTGTATCCCCAGGCCGTCAGAAGAAAAGGACATTTTTAAGAGCCCCCAGCTCTGTTGGAGTTCAAGCTCTCCTTGCACACAAAGGATACACTTTTGCTCTTTCTACCTTTCTCGATCTTGAGTGTCTCAGAGTAGGAGGTAATGAATTACGTATGAGTAGCAGAACAGAAGCCTGTTCGTGTGGATAAGCCCCTTAAGAGCAAAGTCTTGTCCTAGCCTTAGTACGCCCAGCACATGTGAAAGACGTGCCAGTCCTTATAAAGATGCACCCATTTGGCCTGCCAGTCCATTGCACTCCCAGCTAGGCTTTGCAGCAAGCTTCTCACTTTCTTTTCTTTAAGTATTTTAGTGTGCATGTTTCTGTGTAGCTCTTTCATTTAGTTCAGATCCATTTAACTTTAAAGCTGCATTAACTAACTTCTTCCTCTAAATTTTGATCATTAAGGCCCTGGTACTCCAATGTTAAAAATCCCATTGAGAGCTCGTGGCCCTGGTACTCTAATGTTAAAAATCCCATTGAGAGCTCGTGGCCCTGGTACTCCAATGTTAAAATCCCATTGAGAGCTCATGCCCCTGGTACCCCAATATTAAAATCCCATTAGTAGCTCTCGGGTGTCGTGAGAGTCAAAACAAACTCAAGCAGTATCCCCTCCCATTTTCCCTATGCTCCTCTTTGCCCCTCCTGCCCTGTCTGTGAAACTACGTCATATGTGGTCATGACAACCGGAGACAGTTGTGGCAGTCAGGTAGCGCAGCAGTAATAACTGGCTCCAGAACTAATGTATATGGAGTATAGAGCCCATAGACCCTGTGGTTTTTGTGGTATTGCAGCAACACAATGTCAAAGTCCTTCGAAAGACTGGTGTTGAATCACCTGAAGGACATTGTTGACCCCCTGCTGGACCCCCTGCAGTTTGCCTACCGGGCAAACAAGTCAGTGGACAATACAGTGAACATGGCACTGCATTACATCCTGCAACACCTCGACTTCCCAGGGACATTGTTGCAGTCGGTTCTTTTTACCATGCTAACTCTGAGAGACGAGACAGTCCAAGTAACTTCAAAACAGTGCTGATTTATTCAATGAACACAGGTAAAAATAAACATTACATGCTCAGGTATCTTGCACCTCCAACATGCATGCAGGCAGCTGAAAGATGAAAGACCCACAAACCCAACAGGCCTAATACATTATATCGCCTTGGGCTAATCCCATACTACCAGGAGACGCCAAGCCGCAGCGTCTCCCAGGGAAAGCGCTGCAGCTGCCCCGAGCAGTAGCCCAAACATGATGAAAATCAATGTGTGAATG
>NW_018127953.1:786767-786895 GCF_001952655.1 Monopterus albus
AGAAGCTTTCATTGGTTAATCATAACATTCCAGGTGAGCAACTTTATTTGCACAGAATGGACACCATGTTTCAGTCCGGTATCTAGCTTTATGTATCTATAGTGCACACAAGTTTTTTTTTTTCTAAT
>NW_018127953.1:788426-790032 GCF_001952655.1 Monopterus albus
ATTTTCCCTAAAGCAGGGGTGCCCAAAGTGGGGCCCGCGGGCCAAGCTTGGCCCGCGGAACATTTCTTTTGGCCCGCAGGGACATTTCTTGGCCCCCCACAATTTATTATGCCACCCCAGTTGTCAGGTCAAGCAGCTCCCAGCTCAGCTTGCAACCTGCCAATAAAACAAGGAGAAGAAAAAGAAGAAAAAAAAGAAGAAGAACAACAACAACCACACGAAGAACGGAGCAGTAGCAAGCAACATGGAGAGCAGTAGACAGTGGCACACATAAAAAAGGCATTTTAAACGAACCTGGGAGGTGTTTCTTCTTTATTACAGGCAAAAGTGTAAAGTGCTTCTCGAATATTCTTACGACAACAGTTGAGCATGCACTGCTGGTGATCGATTCTTAGTAGAACTGAGATATACTCAAAATGCATCAATCGATTTTTTTTTTGTGCATCAAAAGGACACGATGATTTATTGCCTTTGCTCTGGCCATGAGAAGCTGGGCCTCGGGGGAATACTCCCATCCATCCTTTTCAGCCAAGGTTCACCTAAAAGCATGGACTGGTCAGTTACCATGGCAACTCCAGTCCCCATCTCTTCCTAACAGAAGCTGTAGGTGAGGGACAATCTGTGGAATGGTCTGCGTTCATTTCATTTTCTTTTGTGTATTTTTTTTAAATTTTATTCTTGTGGTTGAACTATATATAAAAAAAAAACCCTCAATTGTATGTAGCATTATTTAAAATGTACCTGGGCTAACCATTTCACAACCTTTTCCAATGTTTTCCTGGTAGTTGTGTTTACACCAACGACATCTGACAAGATTCCTCACTGAAACCGATGAGTGGCACTGCAGTGACCAGCAGGGGTTTGCTTTGTCTACATTTCTTTCTTCCCATGCATCTTCTTCTTTTCTTCCCCTTAATTTTTGTCTCCACTCTCTGTGTGTGTCTCCATACCCTCAGGCCATTACTGCAAGGTGTTGAAAACAACTGGTGTCAACAGAGACCTCTCATTCCAAGACAGCGACCAGGCAGATAAACTCCTATCAGTGTCAGAGACACTGCTATGCCACAAGTACGTGAAAAACTGTCAGACAGTTGTGAACACACACACACACACACACACACACACACAGAGTCGAGGTGTTGCAGGATGTAATGCAGTGTCATGTTCACTGCATTGTCTACTGACCTGTTTGCCCGGGAGGCAAACTGCAGGGGGTCTAGCAGGGGGTCTACGGTGTCCTTCAGGTGGGCCAACACCAGTCTTTCAAAGGACTTCATAGCTACAGATGTCAGGGCAACAGGTCTGTAGTCGTTCAGTCCACTGATGGAGGTTTTCTTGGGGACTGGAATGATGATGGAGCATTTGAAGCAGAAGGGGACTTCACACAGCTCCAGTGACCTGTTGAAGATAAGTGTGAAGATGGGGGCCAGCTGATCAGCGCACACTTTCAGGGAGGAGGGGGTCACGCCATCTGGGCCTGGTGCCTTTCTGATCCTTTGTTTTTTAAAGAGGCCATGCACATCCGTTTCACAGATTGTTAGAGGTGGGGGGCTGGAGGGAAAGGTGGTGATTGTTGGGGGAGCAGCTGCTGGATCTGAGGTGGGGA
>NW_018127953.1:790123-823595 GCF_001952655.1 Monopterus albus
CGTTGTTCTACTGGGGGACTTCAACGCCCACGTGGGCAGCGACAGTGATGCCTGGAGGGGCGTGATTGGGATTGCCCAAAACATCCATATGAACTGCAGCCATAATTAGTAGGCACCTACATAAGGAACTGTTACAAAGCAATGTTTGCTAAAAAGTCACACACTGCTTGCCTGTAAATTGTTTGTATATTATGTATATTAACATGCATTCAACTGAATACAACGAGTCGGCCTATTTAGTGCTTAATTTGTAGATTATTGTATTATTGTCCTGGAATATCACTTGGTGACATACCCAGCGTGTCATTGTGGGGAGAGGAGGACCTGGAATGAAAACATTTTCTCAGTGACATTAATGGTAGAGCACCTTAGAGGCAAAACGTTAGATGTTGTGTGTTTGTAGCAGCCAGAAAATCACACAAGAAGACATGCATTGCCAAGTGTGAGTTATAAATGCCACAGTGAGCTGGGTCAGTTTGGATGGCGTTGAATGTCGAGCTGAAGTCCACAAAGACCCGTGCATAGGTCCCTGAGGAGTCGAGGTGTTGCAGGATGTAATGCAGTGTCATGTTCACTGCATCGTCCACTGACCTGTTTGCCCGGGAGGCAAACTGCAGGGGGTCTAGCAGGGGGTCTACGGTGTCCTTCAGGTGGGCCAACACCAGTCTTTCAAAGGACTTCATAGCTACAGATGTCAGGGCAACAGGTCTGTAGTCGTTCAGTCCACTGATGGAGGTTTTCTTGGGGACTGGAATGATGATGGAGCATTTGAAGCAGAAGGGGACTTCACACAGCTCCAGTGACCTGTTGAAGATAAGTGTGAAGATGGGGGCCAGCTGATCAGCGCACACTTTCAGGGAGGAGGGGGTCACGCCATCTGGGCCTGGTGCCTTTCTGATCCTTTGTTTTTTAAAGAGGCCATGCACATCCGTTTCACAGATTGTTAGAGGTGGGGGGCTGGAGGGAAAGGTGGTGATTGTTGGGGGAGCAGCTGCTGGATCTGAGGTGGGGAAGGTAAGGGGGGAGTGTTGATTGTCAAACCTGCAGTAGAACAGTGTTTCACAACCATTGTGCCGTGGCACATAAGTGTGCCGTGAGAAATCATCAGGTGTGCCATGGAAGATTATCCAATTTCACCTGATTGGTACTCTCAGCGAGTGGCATGTAGTGACAGACAGAACAATTATACGCTCCTCCACTAGAGGGCAGTATTGCACTAAATATTAAAGTATATAGTCATGCTGCGAGTGAGACAACGCCACAGGTAATAGCGATGGATAAATATTTGAAAAGAAAAAGTGGTCAATCTGACCAGAGTCCTGAAGAAAATTCCAACCCAGATGAAGGCCCTAGTAAACTGAGTTTTTCATTATACTGTATTTCAATAAATATACTTTTTGTGACATTATTGTTTGGTGGTGTGCCTTGTGATTATTCTAATGTAAAATATGTGCCATGGCTGAAAAAGGTTGGGAAATACTGCAGTATAACACATTCAGGTCGTCTGCTAGTTGACGGTCCTCCACAGCAGGGGGGGGATGGTTTCCTATAGCCAGTGATGCTTTTCAGGCTCCCCCACTGTGCACCACACAGACAAGAGTCATTGGCTGAAACCTGAGATTTCAGCTTTTCAGAGTAGCTCCTCTTTGCTGCTCTGATCTCCCTTGTCAGTGTGTTCCTTGCCTGGCTGTACAGAGTCCTGTCCCCACACCTGTAAGCCTCCTCTTTGACATGACGAAGCTACTTGACTTTTACTGTAAACCAGGGCTTTTTGTTGTTGTATGTGCAGAAGAACTTTTTGGCCACACATCCTCACAAAAGCTGGTATAAGATATCACAGTGTCAGTGAGTTCATCCAGGTCTGTAGCTGCAGTCTCAAATCCACTCCAGTCTGTGCAGTCAAAGCAGGCCTGTAGCTCTGTCTTAGCCTCCTCAGTCCAACTCTTCACTGTTTTGACTACAGGCTTTGCAACTTTAAGTTTCTGCCTGTAGGTTGGAATAAGATGGACCATACAGTGATCTGAGAGTCCGAGGGCTGCGCGGGGGACAGAACAATAGGCATCTTTTATTGTTGTGTAGCAGTGGTCCAGTGTGGTTTTGTCCCTGGTGGGACAGGCTTGTTGTCTGTATTTGGGCAGTTTGTGGGAGAAATTTGCTTTGTTAAAGTCCCCTAGAACAATGAGTGGAGAGTCAGGATGTTCTAGCTCCACGCTAGTTATCTGTTCTGACAGGAGCTGTAGTGTGCTAACGTGGGCCTGCGGCTTTAAATAGACTCCCACCAGGATGAAGCTCGAAGATTCACGAGGTGAATAGAAGGGTTGATAACAAGAGTCTCTAGGTCTGTGGTACATGTCCTCTGTAGCACTGACATCTGTGCACCAACTTTCATTTATGTAGAAGCAGATTCCACCTCCTCTCGTTTTCCCGGACAGCTTCTTTACACGACCTGCTCTGTGCACCTGGAAGCCCAGTACTTGTATCGCACTGTCCGTGATCGAGTTGCTCAGCCAGGTCTCCATGAAGAACAAAAAAGCAGAGCGTGCAAAGTCAGAGTTAGTCCTGTTGATGAGAAGAATTTCATCCATCTTGTTGACCAGGGAGCGGAGATTTACCAGGTGAATAGATGGGAGTGGAGTTTGTGTTCCCCTCTGTCTGCCCCGCACCAAGACGCCTGCCTGTGGCATTTTTTCCAGGTCCCATATATTGCCACTGCGCCTCCGATCAGAAAGTCCATGCAGCATTCTTTGTTCACAAAAATTAGAGGAAGGTAGTTCAGTGTGAGTTGTCCAATATTTAACAGTTCTTCTCTGGTAAAAGTAATCTGGTATGAGTTACAAAAGACCAAGAAAACAAAGAAAAACAAGAAACACAAGAGGGCACGAGTAACCAAGGCTGCCATCGCTGTTGGCGCCATTTTATTGTTGTTTTAGACTTATCTAAATATGTGCTAAATCTTAGTTAATGCAGCTTTAAAAAGAGTACAGCCATAACAACAAAAAACTTCAAGTTTTTATGTGGCTATAAGGCTGCAGGATTTCAGCTATGAGAGTATTCATTGTTTGTATTTACAATTTAATGAAAAGTAATCAAGACATACAGTATATTTGTCCTTTCTCTTATTTGCTTATGTTCTGCAGACTTTACATATGCATTGGGTTTGAGGGACAAACTCTGAGGGACAAATCCATGAGAGCTGTTCTGTTACAGTGAAAACATTGGCATTTATTTGGATATCCCTTGGTTGCCATTTGAGCTTGTGCTATTATTTGAGTTTACAGTATTTGTTCATTTGTTGTGATCAGTCATTTCTCAGGATTATATTGTTGATAATTGTTTCTTGGTGCTCACTTTACCTGAGTGTACACTAAAAAATACATTTAAAAAAAGATCTATGTACTTACTTTACAATTAATATTATGCTGAATAATGCAAGGGATGTATTTTATTTCTAATTACAATCTACAAGCAGGCACTTCCTGTTAATCACATATGTATTCTTATATAAGAATGGCACAAATGAAATGGGAAAAGTGTTGACTAGTGTTATACCCCAGTTCTTTTATTGGACAGATCTGAGTAAGGAATCAGTCCGTCTTTCTTGATTTTAGTGCTGGTTTATTTAAAAAAAATATATGAATAAAGATTACAGAACACAATCCGGGTTGTTCCTCCTTCAGACAAGCTGCTGGAGAAGAGAGAAGAAGATCCCGGAAACACAGAGCCTAATACATTTATCAGTTTTGGGCTAACCCCTTACACAGATGAAGTCCGTCCAGCAGACCCCATCTCTTATCTAGAGCTCCACAGGCTTGGAGCAGCTGCATATTACCTAGTCATAACAAAATGAGGTAGCTCGATGTGTGTAGATGTTGTTACGTGGTGCGTAACTAAAACAATCATTCAAACACAAATCTAACACAAGATTAATACAAGAAAACAAATGGTGTCATGGCTTACTGCTAACCTTGAAACAGAGCAGACTAGAGTAGACTTTGAATCTTACTAAATTACATTACTAATACATTAAAGTCTAAGACATTAATGTCTAATAATTATCTGACTGATTTATTAATTTCTAACACTAGGCATGCACCAATCTGATTTTCCCTTTCCTCATACAAAATTCTTATATTGTATGTACTGTAATATTAGTTTGTGTGTTACATCTTACATAAATTTCTCTATGAAACTTTTTCAACTTTATAAAGTCAAGCTGTGCTAATGTTAGCTAACTGCATTGTCAACACTGTGGATTTCAACACTTCCTTTTACATTAAAAATCATTTATTGTGAGGAACGTGCAGGATGTTGTGAGTTTCAGCTGTGATACAATAACATTGAAAAGATCTCATAGCTGCAATTGAGTGGAAGAAAACAGAGAATACTAAAATACTTCATGTTGATTGGCTGCACGATATCATGACCGACTCCAGTCCAACACATTAGAAAGTGTTGTGTGGCTCAGGAGCTTCGGGGCTACAGCAAGTTAAGCATTGGCTACTTGTATGAATATGTGCCTGTGTCTCATTGCCGATTTCAATCATATTAAAATGAATAAATCAACAAAGAACTTAATTCATACTCTTTTGATCAAGTTAGTGGAGAATATGTCCTCAATTGAGATTCTTTCTTTGCTTCCTCCATCTGCTTTCTATTTGTCATATCTTTGATTCGTCCTCATGTTCTTCTCTACACATCACCTTCTGTTTCTCCCTTTTTGTTTTGTTTCCTCACTGTCCATCATCCCACCTGTCATCTGGCAACTTGGCTTTCTTCCCAGATTTGTTCAAAATTACACTTGTGCCTAATCTTTCCTCTTTAAGCCTCCACTCTTGTTTCTGCTTCTCCGCCTTTACTTATTTTTTATGTCCTTCTCTCGTCCACACACCGCGCAAACCCTCCCACACTTATTCTCTCTCTTCTTGCTGCTTCACTTGTCCCCTGTTTTCTTTTGAGACCTCTGAAGTCTGTCTTCATCTCCTGGGTAAATGTCACATCAGTCTTGATAAGAAGGCTCTTTAGCTATGCCAGAAAATCATTTGGTCAGTCCACCATGGAACTGATTTTGGGTGTTTGTCTGTCTGAGTGTGTGCGTGCCATTTTTAACATCTTGCATACATGTGTATGTATGCATTTAGACAGATTCATGTTTACAAGTATCCACATCGGTGAGCTTGTCTTTTTGGTCAGGTTTATGCAGGTGTCCTTTGTTACTTTGGGTGTAGTGTCATCTCTGGCACATGTGGCTGCCTTAGGTCATGGGTAAAAGAAGGGCTGGTGGTGACAGCGTTAACATATGTCGAGATTCAGGAATGAAAGAAATTCCACTGAGGGTGCAGCCTGAAAAATGGAACAACTGATATGAATGTGATCAAAAGAATCAAGGTGAAGGAGGTGGGTGGGGGCAGTGAGGTACAGCCTATAGATCAGATACATAAATACTCTACAGTAATATCAAGGAGGGAGGGCCTGGACTGAACTAATACACTGAAATTTACTGGCCAATATATTCTAATTAATTGAGTCACTCCTGGATTGCAGAAGCCATTCATCTTGCAGCTGAAGTGAGCTAAATCAACTTGCAGGTAATTGAAGGAAAGCTGAGAGGAAAAAAGAGGCTAACAACAAACAACACTCACTGTGGCTTAAAAGATTACATTGCCAGTGCTATGAGATTTTTGACACAGTCCTCCTGTAAAAACAACTCTGTATGTCATTTGTGCCAGCAGCTGTATGTTATTGTTTTGCGACCTCTTGCTACCATAGTAATTGTAATACAAGCAAAAGAGTAAGTTAGGTGATGTAGAGCCAGAAAATTCGCATTAAGCAGAGGCTGGGGTGGATGGCAGGTACTCAAACCACAGGATTTTACTCCAGGTGAGTGGGGTTCAGTTTTAGAGTGTGGTGTGTGTTTTTCAAGTTGTTTTTGTTCCAAAACCGAACCAGGTGTTTTTTGTGACAAAGCATAATGAAACCATGTTGGTTTCATAATCATCATATAAGCAGCATGTTTATAACAGTTTCCATGATGATGGAGCTCTGCTACATTTGCTGTCAAGTTTATGGCTGTTCCCATGATGATTAAAGTCCATAAAGCTTTCTGGTGCAATGTATGTTTTTGTTAAGGTTGGTGGAATTCTTACAATTCTGCCTGCCACCATAGTGGTGTTATTTCAGGCATTGCTGCTATGGGTCACATGAGAGGGATGGGGCAAATGAGTCGTATAGGTTGGAGGGTTAGTAGATTTTTTTTGTTTTGTTTTGTTTTTTGCTTTTATGAGGGGGAGCCAAGTGTAATATAGGGCACTCATCACAAAGGGACATTTCAGTATTGACGATGCGATTAAAGAAAAGCAGCATTATGTGCTCAACAACACCTAATTTCATCTAGCTCAAGATGAAGATGCAAGAAAATTCATGACACAAAATCACTTGATTTGGTGCAATAATGTTATTACACACAAACAATAAGGAACAACACATGTCACCACATGTCATTAGCAAGCTTGATAGAAAGCAATGGTCTCACAAAAACACCGTTAAAAAGAAAAATGTCAGGAAGCATTTGTGAATTACTTGAAAAAAGCAGAATGTAAAAATGCCAGTTACACTGAAAAATGTAATGAGTGAGTGAAGCAAGGCAAAAGGTAAAAGAGAGACAGGAGATGAAAGAGTGCTTAAAGACTGACTGACATTGCAAGAGGTGCAGCAAGAAGGGTGACTAAAGCTCCAGTGATGTCAGACTCAGCTGATTGAAGGGCAATAAAAGGGAAATTTGATGTTTCTTTTGACTTCAGAGTTCTACTGACTTGTGCACAAAGACAAATGTCATAGTGCAGAAGTTAGCAAAATTCCTACTGTAGTCTTGTCTCCAGTTTTTCACTCTTAACTAGGAGTAAACCAGGAAAGTGCCAAATGGGAGTCATCAAAATGAAACATGAGAACAAATGCTTTAGTGGGAAGTGAATCCCTAATTCTGGCAGTGAGGGTGTAGGAGGAAACTTTAGGATGGCAATGGGTAAGGTTGGGAACAATGAACTATTGGATGTGAACTGTGACAGCCTAGTATTAGTTTTAATTGAATACAGTCAACAGAGAAATACTGACATTACCCATCATTTCAAAACAACATAATTGTACATACACTTGTTGTGAAGTCACTACAATTGCCATTACTGCTTTTTTTCATTTCTTGAACTAAATATACATTGCTTAGATGCCTAGTGTTCTGTGTTATGTGTCTTTTGAAAGTGCCAAATGAATATTTGCAGTTCAGTATGAAGACGGATTGTCGATGCTGGTTGGTAGACATGGGTTCCCATAATTTGTTACGTATGGTGCTGAGTGCACAAGCAGTCTTAGCCACTTCATTAACTTTTAATTTCCCATTTGACTAAGTCAGAAAATAGAACATAATAAAATTTTGCAATGTTTGTTGACTGCCATAAGATTTGAACAAGTAACTTCACGACATTCCTCATGACAGTCCTCATTAATGTTAATATACAGACAATATTTGCAATATGGCAATTATATTCCACACTGTCAGTGAGCACTCTATCATGTATGACAGCTTATCCACTAACACACATCAGTCCGTTACAATGGTTTTAATGCTGTGATAGAGACTTCAATGCCAGATCGTCAACAACGTGTTGCAACCGAACTACTGATAACAGCTCTCAAAAATCATTATTTCTTAAAGTCTAATGATTAAAAAAGAGCCCTCACCCCTTGCCAATCCTCCCTGTGTCTCTTTCTCTCTCTGCATCTAGAGCTAATAGATGGGACCCCCACCTTGAAAATCAACCATGGCTCTGGCACAGTGGTGCTACAGTTGCCAGGCAACGTGAATGTGGCCGACAGACGGTGGCATCGGCTGGATGTCCGCAGCAACAGCAAGGTAGGACGCTTCACCCACTTAACATTAACTGCCATATATTTAACAAATAAGCTTCAAGTATATTCACACTGAGCTATACTCAAGTGAGAAAAACATGTTTATTTGTCCTTTGAGTTTTACAGCTTTATCTCTTCCTGTATTTGAATCTTCTTTTTTTACTTTTGGCTAGCAATTTAGTGTCATTCATATGAACAAATTAATTTAGCATTTTTGCATGGGTATTAGCTAAGATATGCCATGTATTAATGCAAAATAGAAACTACAGGGTTTGGCTGTTTTGTGTTTTGCCAGAGATTATCTGAGTTCTGGCTGAGAAGTGTTCAGGTGCTTTTCAGCTGCTGTTACATAAATGCCTATTTATGTCCTTTGCGACTGCACATAGGCACTTTCAAAGCAATATAGTATCAAAAAGTAAAGGACACTAGTATTGAACTTGTTTGTGGATGAGGAAAACACTCACACTATATGAATGTGATGTTGGCTTGATGAGCAGCAATTATACACTTACTGAACGTCCACCCACACCTTTGACCTCCATTTGACATCACCTCATGCAGCATGCAAGTAGTTCTGGATTTGACAGCTACATTACAGTGAGAAATTTGAATGCTTTTTGATACAGCATCATAATGTGCAGTGAAAATTCACTCCTGTCAGAAAGTGTCCAGGAAGCCAGTCCAGTCCCAAAAAGGATGGTTTGGTGATTTTGAGGACATAAAGTAACATCATGTAGAATAACAACATTGCAATAATAGTTGTTTAAAAGTAGCAAACATTAATGTGTCACATTCTTGTTTGATGCAGTCAATTGGGGATTTGTATCATTGTTGTGAACAATTAATACAATCATTTAACCATTGTAGCCTTACAAGTGAGTTTCCAAAATTATTTTCTTACCCATTATGTGCTGCGCAAGCCTATTTGATACATTTACTTCCCAGTGATCCAAATGGGGAAGATGTTAGTTGGTGATTTAGTGTTTTAGAACTGCACAGCACAGTACAAAGGCAGATAATAGCGATGAAAGTGAGACAAATGCTTGCTTTAGCCCTCCTTTGACATTCTCTGCCCAGGATCATTTAAATCGAATTAAATTAGAGTGGAATTAAGCTAATCTTCATTTGACTGAGGACCGCCTGGAGCTCTTCCCCTCCAAGGACTCACACATAACAACTGCTTTGTAGTTCTTGCCCATCTTAAATATCAAGAAGACAGTCAGTGATCCTATTTTTAGAGTATCTTTGATATAACCCAGCCTGAAAGCTTTAAGCATTACGGTCTCACTCTGAGCTTAGGACACTTTAAAGCAGCTGAACTGGCTGCATTTCATTCTTGGTTTGGGAGGTTCAAGCCAACATTGATGAGGACCACTTCAATAAAAGCACAGCAGTCAGAGTCAGACTTTTATCAGCACTCCGCCAAAACAAAAGCCTGGCCCTGTTCAGCACCATCAAAAGCTTTTTTAGAACTTAAAACTGAGTAATTACACAAATGTCACAATTAAATTTGCTTAACTGAGCTGGGTGCACAAAGATCACTAATGTCACCACCCATTTAAAAAATATTGCTTACCTTAAGTGCAGGGTAGCTATTTTAACAAAGGTCATGCCAATAGGGCCCTCGTCTTGCCACTAAACTGACACTGAAATACTGTATGTGTGAAAATTAGGGCCTTTACCAAAACATTCAATTCAGTACTGCACTGTCACTGTGACAAAAATAAAACTCACTAGTTTTATTCATTGTTTTTATTTGTTAAATGTATTTTAAACGTAAGGAGAAACAGCTTCAGGGTCAGGTTCACACTGTCACATGCATAAACACAGTACATTTTTCAGTTTTGAGAATGAGCATCCAAAGGAATATTATACTGTACATGCTTTTTCCCTACTGCAGTAAGATTGATGGCAAATACAAAAAAGTGAAAACATGTGCAATAACCCCTCATTGCTTTACTAAGTGAAATACAATATCCAATTCCACTATGTGAAATACTTTGTGCAATATTTGAAATTCACCATCTTATCTACTATCTTATTTTTGTTGTTATACTATGTTATTCTTACGTAACTTTATTTTTAGACTAAGTGTTCTTTCTGGCTTTTAACTCTTTACTTGACTCCAAGAGAGCCCTGCACAAGAATTCCTATATGCCTAGACTGTCTGTTTATGCATAAATGGCAAATAAAAATTTCGAATCTTGACATGAATGCAGTGAGACTGGGTAATACAGCAGTGTTTTTCAGAAATGCATGTACAGTGGTGTGAAAAAGTGTTTGCCCCCTTACTGATTTCTTATCTTTTTGCATGTTTGTCACACTGTAATGTTTCAGATCGTCAAACAAATTTATATATTAGTCAAAGATAACACAAGTAAACACATCATGCAGTTTTTAAATGAAGGTTTTTATTATTAAGGGAAAACAAAATCCAAAACTATAGAGCCCTGTGTGAACAAGTGTTTGCCCCCCTGTCAAAACACTGGTTTATCGCACCTGAGTTCAATTTCTCTTGCCACACCTGTTCGCAATCAAGAAATCACTTAAATAGGACCTGCCTGACAAAGTGAAGTAGACCAAAAGATCCTCAAAAGCTAGACATCATGCCGAGATCCAAAGAAATTCAAAAACAAATGAGAAAGAGAATAATGGAGCTCTATCAGTCCGGAAAAGGTTATAAAGCCATTTCTAAAGCTTTGGGACGGCAGCGAACCACAGTGAGAGCCATTATCCACAAATGGCGAAAACATGGAACAGTGGAGAACCTTCCCAGGAGTGGCCGGCCGACCAAAATTACCCCAAGAGCACAGCGACAACTCATCCAAGAGGTCACAAAAGACCCCACAACAACATCCAAAGAACTGCAGGCCTCACTTGCCTCAGTTAAGGTGAGTGTTCATGACTCCACCATAAGAAAGAGACTGGGCAAAAATGGTTTGCATGGCAGAGTTCCAAGACAAAAACCACTGCTGAGCAAAAAGAACATAAAGGCTCGTCTCAGTTTTGCCAGAAAACATCTTGATGATCCCCAAGACTTTTGGGATAATACTCTGTGGACAGACGAGACAAAAGTTGAACTTTTTGGAAGGTGTGTGTCCCATTATGTGTGGCGTAAAAGTAACACCGCATTTCAGAAAAAGAACATCATACCAACAGTAAAATATGGTGGTGGTAATGGGATGGTCTGGGGCTGTTTTGCTGCTTCAGGCCCTGGAAGACATGCTGTGATAAGTGGAACCATGAATTCTGCTGTGTACCAAAATATCCTGAAGGAGAATGTCCGGCCATCCGTTTGTGACCTCAAGCTGAAGCGAACTTGGGTTCTGCAGCAGGACAATGATCCAAAGCACACCAGCAAGTCCACTTCTGAATGGCTGAAGAAAAACAAAATGAAGACTTTGGAGTGGCCTAGTCAAAGTCCTGACCTGAATCCAATTGAGATGCTGTGGCATGACCTTAAAAAGGCAGTTCATGCCCGAAAACCCTCCAATGTGGCTGACTTACAACAATTCTGCAAAGATGAGTGGGCCAAAATTCCTCCACAGCGCTGTAAAAGACTCATGGCAAGTTATCGAAAACGCTTGATTGCAGTTGTTGCTGCTAAGGGTGGCCCAACCAGTTATTAGGTTTAGGGGGCAAACACTTATTCACACAGGGCTTTGTAGTTTTGGATTTTGTTTTCCCTTAATAATAAAAACCTTCATTTAAAAACTGCATGATGTGTTTACTTGTGTTATCTTTGACTAATATATAAATTTGTTTGACGATCTGAAACATTACAGTGTGACAAACATGCAAAAAGATAAGAAATCAGTAAGGGGGCAAACACTTTTTCACACCACTGTATACAACAAGAATGCATCGACTTTTGCTATTACAGCAGTGGTATTGTTCTAATTCACATGTGAATCTGTTTTTTTAATCAGTCAGCAGCAGCTTATTCAATCTGGTTGTATGATGACATGAGATCAAAAGCAGCCAGGACAGAGCTGCTGTCCGGAGATTAGTACTGTACCATTCAGCAGCCAAGATTGTAACCACAAACTGTGTTTTAGTAACATTATACAACAAAGCTTAGCTATTAATCATATTACCTAACCAAAGTACTGAAACTGTAACTGTATGGTAGCCTACATGAAAAACAGACAACAATCTGTAACGGATCAACACAAATACTGGATCACTGTCTTTAAGAAGTATTGCCATGGATAGAACTAAAGCCTTCTGAAACTGTCGAATGAAAACTTGCAAAGTTGTAAAAATGAACTGATGTTTTCATATATATATATTTATAGAGTGCAATATTAGACCTACAAACAGCACAGCCATCCATTTTTTAATGGCAAGGCAAATTATAGAGTAGTAGTTGTTTGACAGCTGTTTCAGAGTCAGTTGTACCTGACAGCACCAATATTGTGTACTCTACAATATTCTCTCTTTTCATCATCCTTTACTGTCATGTTCTCTTGACTACTTCCCATCTAAAAGTAAGAGATTTAGAATATGCTTCAGTATATTTATTAAGCATGTCTAACTAAATTATTCAAAGTATAAAGACCATGTTTAGTGCTCCAAATTCTGTATAGGTTTTAAGTCAGTGTCCTATGCTAATTTTTCACTTTAAACATCTAAGTGTAATATTGGAAACAAAAATTCTACTCTTTGGACATACTGTAGAAGCAATTTTTCCTAGGCTGTATAATG
Organism: Monopterus albus; assembly: GCF_001952655.1. NCBI lineage: Eukaryota > Metazoa > Chordata > Actinopteri > Synbranchiformes > Synbranchidae > Monopterus > Monopterus albus. The sequence goes on from NW_018127953.1 coordinate 802,730, forward strand.
ACAACATATGAAAGATCTGTTATTACATATGCATAAAAAGTCAATTCAGAGGTTATGTGTTTCAATGCAGGACTAATGGCTAGAACTGTATACTGAAACACTGGCACATATACAGGGTGTTATATCCAAACCAGAGTGGCAGTTTTCAGGAAGTATCCAGTAAGGTCTTTGATTTTTTGCATATGGTGTCCAGACAGTCCATGCGGACATATATTTCTGGCCTGCACGGAGACGTCCACACGGGGTCTGCCTTCTTTTAGCTATGTTGAAGTTTTCCAAGCACTGTGGTACATATGCTGTTGGGGCTTTTTGTTGAGTAGACAGTCATCACGGATCTAGGAAGATAACAAAAATTACATCATTACACCACAGGGGACACATGATGGTATGAATAGCCCTTAGTCGTTAATAACTGCCCTCTGTACATCCTATCATGTCCAATGTAAAACATGGATGCCTACAAACTGTATAAAATGCAGCATCCAGTACAAAGTTAGCATTAGTTGACTGAACAGTAAATTTGATAATCCAGCAGAACGCTCTGGTTACTCCTTATACAGTATATATATGTGGCTAATGTTACTCAAAGGATAAATTATTCCCAAATAAAAATCACAGAATAGCAGAGAATTTTTTTTTCAGTTCACACACAGAACAGACAGCTAGCAGGCCATCAGGAGATATTTGCTGAAGTTGGCAAAAAAGTGTTTTAGAATCACTCACTGCACCTTTAATGTACTCTTCACCATCTTCTGTTTTACTTGTACATACACCACTTGTAGGTTTCAGATGTGAAGTCTTGTTTTTTTGTTTGTGGGTTAACAGGAGGCATAGCAGGCAACAATATTAGGGACTAATGAAAGCAATGGGAACAGAGCGGCAGCTCCCACTATAATGGAGAGAGAGCACTTGACAGCAACAGGAGGTGCTGCCATTAAAATTGGGAGAAATAGGGGTCTTATTAATGCATTTGCTTCCTCTGATTACATTAGTTCTATGTAGCGTATCTTGTTTGTGTTCTCTTTGCAGGAAGTACGTTTCACCCTGGATCGCTGTTCTGGGGCAGCAGTGATGGAAATGGAGGGTCTGGGCAGCTGGTTGACCACAGAGGACCACTCTTCCTGTGAAGTGACAGGCCTTACACCTAACACTGACAGGTACACAAAAACATCTGAGCACATAGTTGCACTTTTGAAAAGAGGTGTAGATTTATGTGTGGGGATATGCAGGAGAAGGTGTGCTAGCATTATACAGTGTGCTTTCAACTGGGGCCACATTTTTACATACAGACAGATGATAGATTTCATTCTTTAATTGGAGTGGTAATGTGCACAAATAAAATAGAAGTGCATAGATTAAATGTATGCCCAACTGCCTTTTGAATTTATTTAATACATTCTAAAATATATAAACATTTCTGGAGAACTTTAACCATTCCTACAGTACTCAGTCACAAAATGTGGACAGACCTACACTGCACTAGCTAAATCATGCACTAAGGTGATAATCTTGAAGATCCTGTGGACAGATATAGATGCCTTATACTTATAAAGTAAGAAAATTCGTTTTGCTCATAGAAAGTATAGAATTTTACTGTTGTACCACACTGTTTGGGCGTGGGCTCATACACACTGTACACCCTTCTTATTTGTCAGATGTCCTTCTCTGAGGCTTGATGAAAATTGATGATAAGTGGAATATGAGTTCTTTTTATCTTTGATGGTATTGTGGTCTTCATCTTAAAGCTGTGCTCATCAATATTTTATATCAACAAAAGATCAAATGACCAAGTGTAATATGTAAGGAGTTGCTCATACAAACTGCCAGAATTATTACCACCCTGCAATTCCCCTCAGCTCTACAGAGTGTCTTCGCATCTTTTAGCACATTGTTTTGTGGTCGGCATGTTTGATTTCCTGTTTTGAATGTTAAAATGCTGATTAGATTAAGGTGGTTAAAAATCAGGGGCTGCAAACATGTCAGGTGGTGTAATCTTATTTTGTTTCAGTGTGTCAACACTTCTGTGGTGTTGCTTTGGATTTGCAAGTCATTCTTACAACTGTATCCAAATGGCAGGGATGTGGCACTGCATGCATTATGTGTAACATGGGCCCCGATGCTCAGTAGTGCCTGTTTGTATAGTATACAGTATGTGAGTATGTCTCTGTGTTTTAGACACCTGAACATGAGCCAGGTTCTCCAGCTCGGTGGTGTGAACGAGGACATACCCTACATCTACCCTCAGCTTCAGCACAAACACTTCACCGGCTGCATCCGCAACCTCATCGTGGACAGCAAGGTAACACACTTGTACATGTAGCAGTGATGCAAACATGCACCCATACATAACCACACAATCATTACACAAACCAGCATGCAAGCACATTCAAACTCACACCTGCACTCTAGCTGATAAATGGATTAATAACAGGGTTCAACATTTACAGTACCCTTGTGCCATGTGAGAGATGTTTTTTACACTTTTAACTGTAGCCTCACAGTGCTTGCAAATGCTGTGCACATGCACTCCAGGGGTAATATGAACCTTTACACTCCTGCCCAAACTGGCTTCAAGTCAAGACTTTCAAAAAACCTGCTACTACTCTCTTTGAGTTAAAAAGTCAAGGACTGCATGCTCAGCCATGACAATCAGAGCCCAGCCTCACCAAAATCCAGATAATTTCTGTATGAAGACAGGACTCAGGTATGACAACCTTCTGTGAACCCAAAGCCTTCTAAGGCCTACTGGTTAAAATGTTATTTCCTGCTGCAATTTTGAGTTTGGCATCAACTAAACCTGTGACCAATTCAGAAATGTTGCCCGTTTTGGTCCTAAACTATCAAGTCTTGCCTGACATAACAGATATTGAGACATAATGTCAGGTTCTTGTTACACTGCATTCCCACAGATTCAGACTGGTTAAGATATATGTATTGGTTCCTGATAATCTATAGCCCCTTTTCCACAGCCTGGTACTGGCTCAGCTCAACTCAACTCTACCCACCTGATTTGTTTTTCCATCAGTCAAATGTTGAGGATAGTACCTGGTACCTGGTACTATTTTTGGTAGGATTTCCGTTGAGCTCCTAAGCGCTCTGCAGCAATGCCAAACGGTGACATATAAACACGGCGGACTACTGATAGGCCAGAGAAAGTCATCATTACTATGTGGCCACCAAAGAATCTAGATGTTTACATGTGATGACACCAGTCACTTGTTCTTCATTCATTCATAACAGTAGCTGCCACTTCTCTTTCATAAGTGTTATAGAGGGTAATACTATATAATATAACTATATATTATTATATATTATGTGAACCACAACATTGTACATCTTATCACGTGGTTCATAGGTTACTGAATGTGATAATACAAGCACCATGGCTAGAGCTATGCCTGCTAAGTAGAGCTAGCTACCTGGCACATTAGCGGGTCAACACAAAACATTCAGTGTTGCCAACTCCTCAGTAAGGAAAGTAGCTATTGGCTGTCCTAAAAGTCACTAAATCATCACCCAATTTGCATAACATTCCATTTGCTTGTAATTGTAAAGGACGCTGTAGGAGAGAGGAATAACGTCATGGGAGAGACAAAAAGTGAGTGAAAACACCCTAAATATGTTTAGTACTACAAATGAACTTTCTTCAGTTGATTCTTGGTTTGCTTGTTTTATATTTTGCCACTGAAATAGGCCATCACTTCTCAAAATAACTTAATGACTTTACTGCTTTGTCTAGATCAACATTACATAAATCAAATTTGTCCTGTATTGTTAAATGTTCGAATATCAAATTTAATCAATTCACCCTCTTTCATCCGGGCTCAGCGGCGGCTTTGCGCATGCGCGATTCATTAGCAGTCTGGACGCAGGGCGGTGTGGGTCTCCTCTCTGCTCTGACTGCAGCTGGAACTGCTGCGCGAAGCTACTGTGAGAGTTTTGGGACGGGGGAGGGGCTCACGGCAGGACCCCCTGTTTGTTGGGGACCGGCAGCAGAATGATACGTGCTTTCACGTCAGTCTCCAGTAACACCAGAGAAAGTCTCCAGTAACACCAGAAAAAGTCGCTAGATTTCTCACTAGTCGCTTTTGACAAAAAAAAGTCACCAAGAGGATTTGGAAAGTCGCCAAGTTGGCAACACTGAAAACATTGGAGAAAATTTGTAAGTGGCATTACTTGGTTAGATTGATCACAATTTGAAAACTAGATTGTTATTTTCCCACCTGGAAGCTATCAAAACGACATAAATGGCATAAATAATAGTCCTAGGATGAAAAGTATACAGCTGTGAGCCTGCCCTGCTACCACCATGGGCCAGAGACTTCATGGCAGTTTCATACGGCATCGCTGTGCCAACCAGCTACACCGCAAGGGACCTATCTGCAGTGGAAAACAATGCACCTGGTGCCAATAGCGAGTAGGACTGAGTAGAGTTGAGCTAGTACCAGGCAATTAGCAATTGAAATGCTTGTGTTTGGGAGATGTTTAGCTTTCTAATCAATGTGTTACTTATTAGGATTTTTTTAAAGATGTAATGTTACATTTGTTCCTTGCTGCTAGTAAAAATGTCTTTTATTACTTATGTGTATGTTTTCAAAGGTGGCAGTTACATTGTGATTTAAACTACCTAGTATGAAATGTGCTCTGCATTTAGATATGCATGCAATGTGATCATGGCATTTTTGCATTCTTTATTCAAAGAAGGCAAGTGGGAGGGAAGCAAGGATTGTCATCTTTTATGACACATTCGTAGGAGGCAAGAGAAAACTTTGACAGCTTGTTTTTACTGTAGTAGTGCTTGCAGCCACACTGAACACTGTGCCAGTGACTACTTCAAATTGGATGAGAGAAATGAGCAACTAACAGTACTGCAGGAGTGGATCTTGCTGGACTGTTTCAGTGAAACCATTTTTTCAAATGATCAAGGGGAGAATCTTGCATAAATGCATGTTCTCTTTTTGAAATAAAGAACCATATGTGGTATCAGAAGTATGATCATGACGATATGGTTTATTGCAGCTGAGCGGGACATTTAATGCTGAATAACACGTACAGTATGCCTAAACCATATGGGAAAACATCCCTAAACACTCCCTGAAATGAAAGATAAAATTCATTCATACAACCAAATAGAACTGCATCTCTAGCTAAAGATGTACCAATTCACTTATTCTCTCTTGATACCAATTCATCTCCTCATCTTGTAAACATTTTTCAGCTTGTGCAATTTGAAATCATATTGTTCTAGACATTTTGAAAGTTGTATTTTAAAAATCACAACAGCAACTAAGTTACTCATGCTGTTTTTTTTTTTTTGTATATCTGTTTACATAGTCACACTGTGGGGACTAGATATCCTTATGGGGACAAAAAAACAAGTCCCCAAAACATAAATCATTACAGTTTAGAATGATTGCTTAGTTTAAGGTTCGAGTAAGGATAAGTTCAGGGTGAGGGCTAGGGTTAGGCAAGTTTTGATTACGGTTGGTGTATGTCTCCAGGAAATGAATGTAAGTCAATGTAATGAGATATCCTTATGGGGACAAAAAAACAAGTCCCCAAAACATAAATCATTATAGTTTAGAATGATTGCTTAGTTTAAGGTTCGAGTAAGGATAAGTTCAGGGTGAGGGCTAGGGTTAGGCAAGTTTTGATTACGGTTGGTGTATGTCTCCAGGAAATGAATGTAAGTCAATGTAATGTCCCCTGAAGTTATGGAAACACAACACGTGTGCTTGTGCATGTGCGTGCACATGTGTGTGAGTTGTGCATAAAAAAAGATAATAGTGAATTAAGGAATGAGGTTGAGTTTGCCTTGAGTCGGTGTCAAAGATATTCTTGTTGATGTTCAGGAAACAAATCTGGAAATAATCAGCCTAACAGCTCTCAAATAATGATAAGTAGGCAAAAATGTGAAACTTCTCTCAGTTCTATAGCAGCTTATTAAAGCCAGCCATATAACTCTGCTACACATGAGCATTTAACACACCTGGGCCCGTGAGTTATTTGATAAATCCTACCAGGAAAAAAGTCAAGCTATTGGCCTCTTCTGGCCAGTTCAATTTAATGAGGTCAGTATCTGCAAGAGCAGGATTCAGTGTGTAGGACTGGTGCATCATTGGCCCCTGCAGGATTATATTTCATAGTACGCACAAGAACTGTCAACATTAGCGTAATTCTTGTTTTAAAGAGAAACCTTTCTGGTTATATTTTGCTAATTTTATGAGATACTTTCACATTAAAACATATTTTTCATATTATTATGACATACTGCATTTTCTTGTTATAACTGCATAGGCTATTTTATCGTTATAACAACATAGCCTACTGTATTTTCTTGTAATAACGTGACCCCTACACAGCTTGGAGTGAGTGCAGCACACACACTGGCTTTGAGAAGCGCCTCCGTAGCTGATTCAGTTCAGCAGCCTCTCTCTCATCAGCACCTGTCATACCAACTTTCCACACAGGGACCAACGTTGTGCACCAGCTGCTCTTTCACTGATCTGATACTTAAATCTGTCCGCAAAATAACAAATGAATGCAGCTCATGAGATGTGATAAATCAAAAATACTCTGCAGGTCCCAGTATAGGCATTATTGACAGTGGGTAAAGTCAATGTGTGCGCTGCTGTCACTCACTCCAAACTGTGCATAGCTTACATTAGGGAGTAGAAATGATGTGATCCTCTTTAGAGGTGTGTAATATCATACCTCTTCAGGCCATAAATGTGAAACTATATTTCTGTATGTTGATTGTATAGTGACCGCCACACGCAGTTGTAAAACTTGCAAAACTATTTTTAAAAATGTACGCACAGTGCGTACAGGGTTACGGCTGCAGGTGCCACTGTGGTGCATTATTATTTATCTGTCACACGTTGCATCATTGGAACTGGCTGCAATACACACACTGATCTGTTTGCAGTATCAACACAACTGTTAGAATGTGACCAATGAGAGCAGTAAACTGACTTTTTAAGTTTGGTCAAGGATTTCTTTTCTGTTGTTTGCTAAAACAGCAACATGTATTTAATTACTGTATATTCATAACACCATGTAAATGTGTCATACAAATTATATAATAACAAATCTCCATGGGGGGGGGGGTTACTGAAGGGATGCAACAACCCAATAGGTCTGTGCGAAAGGGAGACATACTGTTGTGAATCTTGTCTTCAATTGAAAAACAACCCCAGTTAGTTGGTCACATGAGAAGACTTGTTCAAGACATTTTTGTCTGCCAGCCTGGTTTGGTGGAGGCAGCCATGGGGCCTCTTAGGGCAGTAAGTGTAGCTTGTGGAACTGTAATCTTGTTACCTTCACTAGCAAAATTTATCTGTATCCATTCTATGAACCTTTTTAAAGCTCTATTATTAAGATGTAGAATTTCAAGGCTGGGGCTATGAAAGGATGTACATTTCACCTGCTGCTGAGACACTGGTGGTTGCAGAAGGCTTGTAGCTGTGTACCTTAGCTGGGGACGTACAGTAGCAGGAGGCTGCACTAACGTTATATGCTAATGAAAAAATCTGCATGATGTGTGTGGGCAGACAGGAGAATAATAAATCTCCAAAGAGCAAACAACAGTAGGCGTACTGATGATTAATAATGTTGATGGACAATGTAAGATTTTCCTGTCCCCCCCTTGGTTGTGTTTTTATTATCACAGAATGTACTAATATGTCACATGCGTTGCTATAGCAACAGCATCTGTTTTTCTTAAGGTTTGAGCACCGGTAATGTGATAAAGGTAGTTGACATTGATAGACACACTTGCTGTAGCTGAGCACTGTGTACACAGGATGTCTCTATATTTGTCTGTGACTTTACAGTACTTCTGTGTCTGCATATGTATTTGATCACTTAATCCTGTATTTATGTATTTTTCTGCATTAGCTTTTTTTAAATCTATTTATTTATTTACCTACTTACTTATTTTTGCATTTTATGTTTTGGAGCCAGGCAGAGATACAACATGGCAGGAACATGTCAGCTTCATTGAACCTTTATTGTGCCTTGTGGTTTTAGGTAATCATTATGTGATGTGTATAGAAGAAGAAAAGATTAAACTAGACCAGGCCAAATTGCAGATGTACATGAAATGAGAGAGGAAAAGATTTTTCAATTTTATAAATGCGTTTCTATTCTGGAGTTGGGTCTCTCCCCTTTGGCTGTCATACGCCATTGTCTGTTTTTAACTCTCCATCCTTGTCAAGTTATTTTTCTGCTTGTCTTTCAACCCTTCAACTCACTGTCTAACATTTCTGCTTCACATTTTTCTGTGGTTCTGACATAACTGTCTCCCTATTTTTCACATAAGTGTGGAGGTTTGCAGTTACAGGAGCTGGACTAATGGCTTTTTGAATGCTAGTGACTTTCAGATGAAGTTTCTCAGCAAAATGTTGCAGCAAAGACTTGCGACTTGATTCTGGACCAAAGTTGAAAACATCTGTAGACACTATGCTAAAGTTAAATGTTGAGACAGCATCTGCTGCTTTTACTATATTTTTCAGGAAACTATGGTCCAGATGTTACATTGCATTCATTTGGCAGACAAACACGGTAGGAGCAATTTCAGAAAAGTGCCTTTCTGATCTCAGGCCAAAACTACAAATGGGTGACAGTTTAAATGAAAAAAACTGAATAAATGAGTGAAGCCACATACTGTAATGCATGTTCCCAAGCCATGGACATTTTTAGATCAGTGTGGTAGACAGCTCTTTTAACTCTTGAGAAAGTACATTTAGGGGCGAATTGCCAATACCAGACACCTTTCCATCAGTCTCTGCTATATGTTAATGATGGGTCTAGTTTGATCATGTTAACTTTAGAATCTTTAAGGTTTTCTCATCTCATCAAAACTAAATTGGATTTTTTATACTCTTACGTCACGTAAACAACAACAAGAGCTGATTTTTTCTTATCGTAAGGAAAACCTTAATGCTATAACATAATGATACAATGTAAAACATAATGTACATTGATGAAATTTTAGACAATAGTGTTCAGATTTTGTTACAGTAGGTTATTAAAGGTTCTTTCTTTGTCTCAACATGACAGTCCAGTCTCGATCGTGTTGTTTTTTCCCCTTGTTGTCATATAAGAGCTCATGGTGGCCAGCACCTTACTGTACACTTTGATGTAATAGTATGATGGATTTTCATATAATTTTTTTTCACCTGAATTTCAAATGCTTTCTTAACCTGATATTCAAATATGCTCTCTGAGTCTGACACTGAACTTTATTTCTGGATGTTACTTTGTCATACCACCTAGACACTATGAGGTTCAGCACTTTTTGGTGAAACTTTGTTTGCTGCACAGCACACCTACAGTTGTATACTTTGTATTTTGGTCTGGAATTACTTTTTTCATTTCCTGTAGGCTGAGTCACTTTATACCCAACACCTGAAATTAATCTTTGCAAATAGGGCGGCCTGGAGTGTCTCTGAGTGGGGGTGTGACAGCAGAAGCCACAATTTGTAATTTAAGCAGCAGCAGCAGCAGGTGTATTTTTGCATTGAACATATCAATCTAAGTGTTTTGCTCGGATACACACACACACAAACACAAACGTTGTGCTTCCATTATTTCAGGGGGCATTCCATAAACTTACATTCATTTCCAAGAGGCTTACCCTATCCTTAACCATAACCACTACCTGTCTAGTCCTAACCCTAACCTTAAACCAAGTCAACACTCTGAAATGCAATTTATGTTTTGGGGACTTACCTTTTTTTCCCATAAGGACATTGAGTCCTCACAAAGTAACTGTATAAACAGATTTATGTCTCCACAACATGAGTAATATCAGGCCACACTAACATCAAAATGACACATGCACAGGTAAATCAATTGCAGACACCCAAATGTGTCTTTTAGTCATTGGTTGCTAATGCCTGTTTTTCAGTCCTCAACATGATCGGCCCAAACCCAATAAGCAGAGGAGCCCTAGTTTTTAAAGGTCAGCAACCAATTAGATGCCTCTTTGCTGGAGGTCAGAGCCAATCACCAGCTCCCAGGCGGCATAACCCATTGTCAGTTTTCACAATCCTTTGCAGCTCCAACAGAATTCATAAAGTTCAGGTTAGGCAGAATGGAGATTGCACATACTAATGTCTTTTATCACATCCTTTTGTGAGGGACACAAATTTTGGCATTCAAGGTCCCCTGTCCTTTTAGCTTCCTGTGCATGTGTCAGCATGCTGTTTGTCTGTTAGAGGATTGGTCCAGTGCTTGGTTTCATCACGGTAGGGAAAAAGTCAGAGAGAGGAGAGACCGAGAGAGATGAGAGGGGAAACAGAAAAGAAGGCCACAGTCTACCTGGAGTGCACACCCCTCAATACTTTTGAAAGTTTTCTTTATTCCATTTGTTTTCACTTTATTTGGCTTTATGTTATTCCTTTCCAATTCTGACTCCCCCCCCTCAGGCTACTTACCACCCACATGTCTGTCTGTCTTGTGTCTTCCTCAGTCCCCTGTCTCTGCTTTGTCTCGGCCTTGTCTTTTTGTTTGCTGTTTGTAAGCTACTTACTTACTGGTTACTCTTCCTTCCATCTTCTTCTCTTAATTGTACTCACCTCTTTCCCACTTTTGCATTATTTTTAAAAGTTGTATTCTTGCCTCTTTCTCATCCCCCTCTCCTTTTTTTTTGTTTCCTCTGTTCCCTTCTCATTTCCCCTCCCCTCCTCATCTCTTCTTCCTTCATGTCTTGTCATTCCTCTCCTCTCATCCTTTATATATTTACTACCCCTCTATCTCCCCCATTCAGCTGTATGATTTGGGCTCCCCAGCCGACTCGCAGTCCAGCTCTCCGGGCTGTCTGGCCACAGACAGCAGCTGTGTCAATATGGGTTATCCGTCCTGTGGCCACCGGGGCCACTGTCATGGTGAGTGGGGCTCCTTCAGGTGCCAGTGTGTGCCGGGATTCACAGGACCTCAGTGTGAAGAAGGTAAGCCATGCTTTTATGGACTTATGTGTTAAACAAATGCACATTCTGTAAACTCTGTGGTAGATTCTACCATCAACAACAAAAGCATCCATGTGTCCTGGAAAGATTATATGCTCTACGTCTAAACACTTGCAACAAAATCTATGTGGAATTACAACAAGTAAAACTAGAGTATATTTGGTAGAAGCAGAGCTCAGATATTTCATAACCGGTGAATGAATTTGGAGCACTAAAGCAAAATGTACTGTAAGTAGCATTTAGGTTTTTGTCAGAAAATATGTGCAAAGCTATTTGTTTTTAGCTATTAGCCACTAATAAAATTACTGTGCAGTAGATAAAATAGATGGGTTTTCACCTGAAACAGCTTCTAAACATTGTACTAAAAATGGCTACATTTATGAATATGAATTTAATATTTACTATTTCTAATATCCTAATACCTTGTTAGAGTAAGGCACCAGATAGAGTGCTATCACACTGTTGATGTATTGGTCAATCAGAATAATTCGTCTCACTGGTAATTTTGGAGTTCTCAGGACAATACTATCTTTGTCTATACAGTAGATTTGAGACTTTGAGTGAGACTGTGGTTTTCATGAGACATCGGTTTGCCTGGGTGCACTTATTGTATCTTTTAGCAGGGTTCACGTGACCAGGGAAGGAGAAGTGCTGGGTTCGAAGCCTTTCTGGGCCAGAGTAGAGTTCTGTGGAGGTCCAAAGTTCCAGAATGCCATTCAAGGCTGCAAACTCAGAAGGGGTTCCTTATCTTAGGAGTATGATCTGCCTGTCTTTTATGAGTGGTTGGCTTTCAATCTGCGGCGGGATCTGTGTCCAGGGCAACGGCTTCACCAGAGTCCTTCTGTCATTGTGCATTTGATGCTGTCTTGAGGAAAATCATGTCTAAATTAAACTGATCCTCACAGGATCATTCTGATAGCGTCTTCAGAGCTTAACGAGCAATTTAGCTTAAGTAAACTTGGCTTTCAATTTTGCTACCAAAAGTTTTCTTTGTCTACAAACTTTGGCTGAAACTACTCAAATATTGGTGCACTTTACTTCAGGTCAAATTCCTGCCAGGTTACAAGAAAGATTCATAATTAAAAATAAATAAATAAAAATTAAAAAACACTTCTTGTGGCGATGTGAGCATAAGATCTAGAAAAATGAATTATAGACAAAACACAAAAACAAGCATAAGAGAGACAGATGAGACACACACTGGAGGGAGGTTCAACTGTCATGACAATGAGTTCCTGATTGGCTCTTTTGGGAGCACACTGTAGAATATTTCACACCCCCATCTCTGGGTGCATGAGAGAATCGTTGGAGTTTGTTTTATGAATTAACTATTTGGTCTTAAGATCATTTTATATGGTTCATAACTCATACTTTCCACAATGGCACACAGATTTGAAATACACATTTCATATGATCAATGTGGGGACATCACAATTCAGCTACAGTCTAAGACAACAGTTTCAACATTAAACAAGCACAAGAGAATTTTATATTCTGTGGCGAGAAAGGAAGGTTAACTTTTGAATAAAAGAAAGCACAATTGTTATTAGCACACATTCATAACAATAGAGAAATCAAAACAATTTCCTGAACTAATGTTTTTATACTATTTGATTTGTTGGGCCTGACACCAGGGTCAGTTACTTATATTATCACACACTGCTTTTCTGAGCTTTTCTAACATCCTTTCATTCAATCATAACATTCTTTTTTTGAAGGCGGGATATGCTCTATTTATAAATTCATGCATACACAGGTGAAGTACTTGCCTTTCCCTTAGGAGACCCTTCATTACTGCTGTGTAATTGTTGCATGCAGGCCCTTGGCAGCATCTATTGTAAGGATTCTTATGGCCTGAAGAAAGCAGCTCCTTGTGAGCTTCTGTGTGTTGGCCTTATGGCTGTGGAGGCGTGTGCCTGACTGCACCAGTTGGAAGAGACAGTTGCTGGAGATATTTAATGAGCCCCATCACGGTGATACTGCACTGCCTGTTGTATACATCCTCCAGAATCAGGAGTACATCTCTAGTGATGCTTTCTGTTGACTGCAGCACTTTCTGCCAGGCTTTACAGTTGTGTAAATGCTCCTTGATAGGGCTCTCTCAAATATAATGTAGAATATGCATGGTGTCAGTTCAGTATTTAGTCAGCAACAAACAAAATTCATCTTTCATGTTTTCTGTTTTTTCATTCTTACTGATGATTGCTATGTTCAATGATTACTATTTAGTTTCATCTGTGGACATTGTCAAGCCTCCAAAAACCAACAGGAGGCAAACTTTTAATGAATAATTAAATGAGCAAATTAATGAATAAACTCAGGAATGTGAATGAAACATGGTCCATATTCAGGAGATGATTCATATCTTTGAAGAAGCAAGACAATCTGGAGTCAGTGACCAAGTATGGGCACATGGATGATTTTGGCAACCCAAGAAAACGTAGTGTGTATTTTTTCAAGTGAGTTTCAGACAGCGTTTATATGAATTAACCAGATTACATTCGTGAGCCCTTGAAAACAGAGCCAGGCTGCAATCTGGCAAGTCAGAGCAAAAGTAAAGTAAAAAGAAATGCCTTGCTTTATGGCCTGTTCCCATTAGGGGTTAAAATGCAGATCATGAACCACAATGGCTACATTCACATTACAGGTCTCAATGCTCAACCCTGATCTGTTTGTGTTGATGATTCATCTTTGTAAGTGACATGTATCTGGCTCTGTTATGAACACAAAACTGCCAACAAGGCACAGATTTACAGTAGCTATAATGTGAGCCACAGTAGTACAAAAATAACAATGCCATTTGTGCATTAAATTGGACAATTTTCTCAAAAACTCCTCAGTTCCATGTTCCTTTCTGTTTGGCTTGATCAGAAACTGGTCCAACAAATCTGAAACATCCCTGTCTCTCCAATGACCCCCATCAAATTCTGATCTGACCATTTTTAGAGTGGCCACATAGGTTATGGTAACATTGCATGAAGAAGCAATGCAAATCAAATTTTTGCCTCCAACTGACTGTTCAGATTTTTTCACAGAAGTGTGAACAAACCAAATCAGAATTTTTTTTTTTTTTCCAAATCAGATCTGGGCCAATTGCATATACAGTGAGGAACAGAAGTATTTGAACACCCTGCGATTTTGCAAGTTCTCCCACTTAGAAATCATGGAGGGGTCTGAAATTCACATTGTAAGTGCATTCCCACTCTGAGAGACAGAATTAAAAAAAAAATTCAGGAAATCACACTGTATGATTTTTAAAGAATTTATTTGTCTTGCACTGCTGAACATAAGTATTTGAACACCTGAGAAAATCAGTGTTAATATTTGGTACAGAAACCTTTATTTGCAATTACAGAGGTCAAACGTTTCCTGTAGTTCTTGACCAGGTTTCTACACTGTGCAACAGGTATTTTGGCCCACTCCTCCACACAGATCTCCTCTAGATCTGTCAGGTTTCGGGGCTGTCGCTGAGCAATGTGGAGTTTAAGCTCCTTCCAAAGATGTTCTATTGGATTGAGGTCTGGAGACTGGCTAGGCCACTCCTTCGCAGAAAAGCACCCCCACAGCATGATGTTTCCACCCCCATGCTTCACAGTAGGGTTGGTGTTCTTGGGATGCATCTCATCCTTCTTTTTCCTCCAAACACGACGAGTGAAGTTTAGACCAAAAAGTTCTACTTTGGTCTCATCTGACCACATGACTTTCTCCCATGCCTCCTCTGGATCATCTAGATGGTCTTTGGCAAACTTCAGACGGGCCTGGACATGTGATGACTTGAGCAGGGGAACCTTCTGTGCAATGCATGATTTGAAACCATGACGGCGTAGTGTTCTACCGACAGTGACCTTTGAAACTGTGGTCCCAGCTCTCTTCATGTCATTGACCAGCTCCTCCCTTGTAGTTCTGGGCTGATTCCTCACCTTTCTTATCATCAGTGATACCCCACGAGGTGAGATCTTGCATGGCGCCCCAGTCCGAGGGAGATTGACAGTCGTCTTTAGCCTCTTCCATTTTCTAACAATTGCTCCAACAGTTGATCTGTTTTCACCAAGCTGCTTGGCAATTGCCCCGTAGCCCTTTCCAGCCTTGTGGAGGTCCACACTTTTGTCTCTGGTGTCTTTTGACAGCTCTTTGGTCTTGCCCATGGTAGTAGTTGGCGTCTGACTGACTGTGGGGTGGACATGTGTCTTTAAAGAGCTCAGACAGGTGCTACTAATTTAGATTAATGAGTGGAGTAGAGGTGGACTTTTTCAAGGCACAGTAACAGGTCTTTGAGAGCCAGAATTCTTGCTATTTCTCAGGTGTTCAAATACTTATGTTCAGCAGTGCAAGACAAATAAATTCTTTAAAAATCATACAATGTGATTTCCTGAATTTTTTTTTTTAATTCTGTCTCTCAGAGTGGGAATGCACCTACAATGTGAATTTCAGACCCCTCCATGATTTCTAAGTGGGAGAACTTGCAAAATCGCAGGGTGTTCAAATACTTCTGTTCCTCACTGTATGGCCAAATGATTCAGATCTCTGACTGTGTGACAGCTCTCAAAGCAGTCAGATCAAAATTTGTTGGATTTTTTTTAACATCTCACTCCTCTGTGCGTATTGCCTGTCATCATCATTCATTGTTAGTCCTCACAGGCTGGTAAAATAAACATCGCAGAGAGCAACAACAGTGACAGTGGTCAGTGGAGAAACAGGCTGATTTGGTTTGCTCACACTTGTGAGAAAAGGTCAGATCTGAGTCATTTGGAGCGAAAACAGTTGGATTTGGGCCACTTCAACATGTAATGTGAATGTAGCCTCATTGCAACTCCCTGTCCCTCACATCCTCTTATTTCTGTACTTTCTATTATAAAGTCATAAAAATTCCCCAAAGGCCTGTACTGTAGTAATATTTCAATCCCCAATGGTATAGTATATCCGATCTATGGCACATAGTTGTCATTCAGGCCATAAACAACAGTAAAAAAAAAAAAAAAAAAAATCAAGTGGCTGTGTTAGTGGAGGTGTGTTGTATAGGGTACTGGAGAGATGATGAAATATGATCCAGGGAGTCTGTTTGGAATAATGTAGCCATGAGTTTGAAGCGTATCAGATACCACACACTGCACAGTGGTTTATAGTCATATGAGTAAGGATTTTACTGCTCTGAAAAGTTATCACAGTAGTAACTGTTTTTTCCTTTCACTGTGACAATCACAAAGTAAACAGCCAGAATATGCTATAATAATGTGCTGTTTCTATATCTGCATATACTGTACTGTATGCAGTTTTGCTTTAGTGAAATATATTCTGTTCAGTGGCGGTAAGAAAACAGCTTAGAAAGAGAATATCCTTATATTTTTTATGCCTCCACCTTGACAATAACTGCAGCCAGAGGCATTATGTTTTCAGGTTGTCTGCTCGTCCGTACAGCCCGTTCTTGTAAAGGCAATTTCACAGGAACACCTGGAGGGAACTGCTTTAAATTTGGCACAAGTGTCCATTTGGACTAAAGGATGAACTGATTAGACTTTGGTGGTCAAAGGTCACTGTGACCTGGCGTTCATCTCATTCTTGTGATTATGATATCACAGAAACACCTTGAGGGAATTTTTTTCAACTTTGGCCCAAGTGTACACTTGGACTCAAGGATGAACTGAGATTTTCATGGTCAAAGGTCAAAGTTTAGTGACCTCACATCTGTCTGTTCCCATGAATTTGACTCGCTGGCGGAGGCATACAACTGTGAAGCAGTAATTCTAGTTTCTTATGTTGCAGTTTCTTCAAAAAGTAAACTAGGGATTTAAGAAGTATGCCTACCTCACCAAACTCCTCTGTACTGAACAACCTAGAACAAGCTTAGATTATTAGTGCAAAGCTGATCATATGATTTTACAGTGGGTACGGAAAGTATTCAGACCCCCTTAAACTTTTCACTCTTTGTTATATTGCAGCCATATGCTAAAATCATTTAAGTTCATTTTTTTCCTCATTAATGTACACACAGCACCCCATATTGACAGAAAAACACAGAATGTTTGACATTTTTGCAGATTTATTAAAAAAGAAAAACTGAAATATCACATGGTCATAAGTATTCAGACCCTTTGCTCAGTATTTAGTAGAAGCACCCTTTTGAGCTAATACAGCCATGAGTCTTTTTGGGAATGATGCAACAAGTTTTTCACACCTGCATTTGGGGATCCTCTGCCATTCCTCCTTGCAGATCCTCTCCAGTGCTGTCAGGTTGGATGGTAAACGTTGGTCGTCATGTTTAACATGTCATTTTGCTTCAGTGGCATTTTGGTCTGTTTCACCCAGATAGATGAGTCGGTGTGAAAATGTGGGAAAGATGGTCAAAAATGTGATTTAATGTGCTTCTCTTAAAAGCAGTTGTAGGTTTGGTGGTTGAATAAAAATGGGAAGGAGAAAGCTGTGTGACCACACAAAGCAGTTTTGAGTTTTGAGATTCAGTAAATTTGCCACTTCCCCTTTTTTTAACTGTCTTCTTTTTTATGTGGTGTCAAATCTGTGAAAAAGAAAACATTTGTTTGTACATGACCCGGTTGTACTTTTCCTCAGATGCCTGGTAATATCTAACATCTTCAGAATGAATCTAAATGGTAAATCATAATAATGTGGTTTATGATGACATATGAGTGCACTTTTCAAAGTACTCTACATCAGGATATTTCATTCTGACTGACAAGATGTACTTAACATGTACTTACCAAACAAACAAAAACACTATCTTTATAATAATGACCCTCATCAGTCAAATTAAATATTCTTCATATTTTATATTAGAAAACCAGACAGGAAAATGTTGTTTTTACTGCGCCAACCAAACCAGTGCTTTCAGATGAAGACTTTTAAAGTGTAGGTGAAAACTAAAAATCGACAGTATGAATCTTTCATCACAGGAACTCACAGGAATTGCACATTAAATAGTTTATTATTGAAAGAAAAGTGGATGAATAAATCAATTATAAAACAAACACAAGTGAGAATACATGGAGGACTGCAGACTTAATCTAAACGATATCCGGGACTCACCGCTCAGCAGGGAGGGATTTCATTGAACCATCTCAGGGATGATCAGAAGAAATGGACAGCACCTAAGTTAAATATATGAGTGTCACAGCAAAGGGTCTGAATACTTATGACCATGTGATATTTCAGTTTTTCTTTTTTAATAAATCTGCAAAAATGTCAAACATTCTGTGTTTCTCTGTCAATATGGGGTGCTGTGTGTACATTAATGAGGAAAAAAAATGAACTTAAATGATTTTAGCATATGGCTGCAATATAACAAAGAGTGAAAAATTTAAGGGGGTCTGAATACTTTCTGTACCCACTGTATATCTACAAATCCCAGATAAACAGCTCTGTGACCTTGACAAATGCAGTTAACAATGACACACAAGTTTCAGTGTTGAGAAGAAGATATGGCTGTTCATGTGCACATTCCTGGAAGAAACTAAAAATGTGACTTGACATTGGCTTCAAGCAGGATCCCATGAACCACTTAGTATGGAAGCAAAAGATGGAAAAAATTAAGTTGAGATGAAAGAATGGTTGGGAAACAATTTAGATGTGTTTGGTTTAGTCTCACTGGTATGCATACAATTCACTTCAGGGTCTAAAAGGAATCATGCATAACCCAAGCTAAACCACACACACATACTGTATTCTATCCACCAGCATATGGGAGGAATGTTGTGACTGTGAAACTGACTTAGTTGAAGTCACTTCCCTCTGAAGTAATGCCTCTTCTAAATGGATAAAATGTGATGTGTTGTATTTAAACTTTAATTCTCAATCACAGCACTGTCTGACTGATGTGTGTCTTTGTGTGTACCAACACTAGAGGTTCCAGAGTATTCCTTTGATGGGCACAGTCACGTGCACTACCAGTTAGCTTCCCCACTGCAAGCTCGGAGGACATGGGTTCAAGTCCTGGTGCGAACCCGCAAACACAGCAGCACCATCCTTAGTCTCATCTCAAAGGAGCAGAGTGAATACCTACGACTAGAGGTACAGTGAGTGAGTGTGCGTGGGGGTAGACCATGTGAAAGCTTGTCTCTGCATTTTAAACAGTAACAACAGCTGGTTGTACACATGAAACAAGCAACTGAAAACAATGATACCTGAACAAATTGCAGATATTCTCTCCAGATGCTCTTGTCAAAGTTTGTAAAAACAATATGGTTTTTCACAAGATACATGTCTTGTCCAAATGGCCCTTTAAAACACAGATAGTAAAGCAGAGACACATGGCATTTATGAGAATCAATTTTATGTCTGCTGAAGTTGAAGTGAGAGTTGAATTCTTCTCACTTTCTGTGTAAGGAAATCTAACCCAAAATGATAGTGTTATCACAGTATTTTATATATTTGTAATTTTTTCTGAAAAGGCTGTAGACTGTATACAGTGGCGTGAAAAAGTGTTTGACCCCTTACTGATTTCTTATCTTTTTGCATGTTTGTCACACTGTAATGTTTCAGATCATCAAACAAATTTAAATATTAGTCAAAGATAACACAAGTAAACACATCATGCAGTTTTTAAATGAAGGTTTTTATTATTAAGGGAAAACAAAATCCAAAACTACAAAACCCTGTGTGAATAAGTGTTTGCCCCCTAAACCTAATAACTGGTTGGGCCACCCTTAGCAGCAACAACTGCAATCAAGCGTTTTCGATAACTTGCCATGAGTCTGCCACAGCGCTGTGGAGGAATTTTGGCCCACTCATCTTGGCAGAATGGTTGTAAGTCAGCCACATTGGAGGGTTTTCGGGCATGAACCGCCTTTTTAAGGTCATGCCACAGCATCTCAATTGGATTCAGGTCAGGACTTTGACTAGGCCACTCCAAAGTCTTCATTTTGTTTTTCTTCAGCCATTCAGAAGTGGACTTGCTGGTGTGCTTTGGATCATTGTCCTGCTGCAGAACCCAAGTTCGCTTCAGCTTGAGGTCACAAACGGATGGCCGGACATTCTCCTTCAGGATATTTTGGTACACAGCAGAATTCATGGTTCCACTTATCACAGCATGTCTTCCAGGGCCTGAAGCAGCAAAACAGCCCCAGACCATCACACAACCACCACCATATTTTACTGTTGGTATGATGTTCTTTTTCTGAAATGCGGTGTTACTTTTACACCACACATAATGGGACACACACCTTCCAAAAAGTTCAACTTTTGTCTCGTCTGTCCACAGAGTATTATCCCAAAAGTCTTGGGGATCATCAAGATGTTTTCTGGCAAAACTGAGACGGCCCTTTATGTTCTTTTGGCTCAGCAGTGGTTTTCGTCTTGGAACTCTGCCATGCAAACCATTTTTGCCCAGTCTCTTTCTTATGGTGGAGTCATGAACACTCACCTTAACTGAGGCAAGTGAGGCCTGCAGTTCTTTGGATGTTGTTGTGGGGTCTTTTGTGACCTCTTGGATGAGTTGTCGCTGCGCTCTTGGGGTAATTTGGGTCGGCCGGCCACTCCTGGGAAGGTTCTCCACTGTTCCATGTTTTCGCCATTTGTGGATAATGGCTCTCACTGTGGTTCGCTGCAGTCCCAAAGCTTTAGAAATGGCTTTATAACCTTTTCCAAACTATATACATTTTTTTGAAACAGCATAAGAATCAACCCTCCAACTGGATATTTCCCACAGCAGTGCCTAACTGACATCTTGAATGCCAGCAATGGGCAACATGCTGCAAAGCTGTTAATACTGTAGACATTTTTCCACATAGCATTGGTTATGAATCATTAAGATGTTCAGCAAGCTAGCTAGGCTAACTACAGTGGTTTCCAATATGTGTGACTACTACTTTTTAGTATGTTATTTCAACACCTGTTGGCAGTTGCTTTGCACTCAGTGGTGCGCTCATTTCACAGTATAAAAACAA
>NW_018127953.1:823609-828677 GCF_001952655.1 Monopterus albus
ACTCTTTCCTTTGGTGTTTCCTTATGATGTTGACAAGTAACCAGAGCCTCAAGTCAAACCAGCCATCAAAACTAACAGCAGTGAGTGGCATGAAGCCACAAACCATTGTTTTAACATTTCTGTTTCTGTACAACGAACAATATACAGTCTTAGGTAGCTTTAATTAGTTTTAGTTAGTTTTAATTTAGTTTTAATTAGTTTTAATTTTACAGCCAATATCCAATTGATCTGGCTCCATTACACAATGCACAGATCAGATGTTGGTCATTCTGTTACACGATATTGATGTCATCGTGTCAAATTTGGAAGCAAAGCAATTTAGTGTACATGTATTTTCCAAAATGCTGACCCATTCATTTAGCTGCACTAGAGTAATTCACACTGTAGTAGTTCCAATCATGAATATTGCAGGGTTCTGGAAATTAATTTGTGATATCATATTGTATTTTAACCTTTAAAATGTTGCCTATAACAATCTACTATGGTCCCAGTGCAAAGTAATTCAAGCCTTTGCTAAATTCATAGCAGAAGGGATCACTGGCCCTTGTAAAGCCTAGTGCATTAGCAGTGCAAATGGTTTAGACTGACATTGAAAGCACATTTCCAGGATAGAATACATTGCATGTATTATTTGGTTATTTGTCTCGAAGGATTTCATTTCGCCTATTCTTCTTTTCCTGTGGTTGCTCTGCTCACACAGTTTCATATTTGTTTATTTGCCAGCCTTGTTCTATTTTTTTTCCATCTTTTCAACGCCTAACTTACTGTCTGGAATCATACAATACCCTCCCAGTCATTTCCTCTCGCAGTTTCTCGCCCCATGCAGCGACCACAGTTATTGATCAAACATCAGTGTCTAGATTGATGATTATTATCCATACCACAGCTGCCCTAACAGTACAACCTCTCCTCAGATCCCCATCTGTCATCCATCTGTCTCTCCATTCCAACATTTCCTCTTAAATGTCATAGTGCTCCCTGAGCACAGCCACATGGGAAGCAGGCACACACAATTTATACACCATAAATAGTGCATTTATTCCCAAGTGCAGATAGCAGATAATATTGTGTGATCTTATGAAGTAGACCCCCCTCAGTGAAACACTGGAAACCCTGCAATATTCTTTGATAACAATATAACCATATTGCCTTCTAGTATTATGTTTTTCATAGTAATAATTCTGTTTACTTTTAATCAGAGGGAGGAATTAGTATTTGTTGCTCTTGACTGGTTGCAAACACTTTTTTGCTGTTTGTGTGAGTTGCATTCCAGCAACATGCTTTTTCCTTTTTTTTAAGCTACGTTTTCCCCATTGGATTACTGAGTGCGACATTTTGTTTGAGTTTGTACATTCTGCTATTATATTCCTAATGAAAATTGATACATTAGAAAACTTCTCCTTAAATGAGGTTATTTTATGCTTTTACGCCTCTCCAAAATGCTCATACATTGTTAAATGTTTTGGACCAAGTTACACCAAAATGAGGGGTGTATCTTTCACCTACTTACAACAAGAACAAAGTGTGATCAAATGTCAGATACTGTTGCAATACATTTATCAAAAGCTCAGAATTGGAAGGAAAAAAAAATCTTTGCAATTGTTTGTGATGTGTAGTTTAAAACTACTATTGTGGTTGAATTGTTGGTTTGTTCAAATAAATAAATGGACCATACATAATGTATTTAAACAGTGCACCTTCAACATTTATTTATAGTTATTTGTATTATATAATAATAATAGTATGCAACACATTTAAGATATGGCTGCCCACTAATGCTCAGTAGGATGTCTTCATGCTATCAACAGTCTGGTACAACAGCTCAGAAAACTCAAAGATTCCAGATACATTGTCAGCAAGTCGTCCAGCATCAGAGGCTCCACACTTCTCAAAATGTCCACTACCAAAAATGAAAAGAGCACCTGAAATCATTTCAGATCTCACTCAATCAACTCACCCCATGGCTATGTGATTCTTGTCTGTGCAATGTTGTTGTAACTGTACTGTTACACTAGAATCTGATCTCACCAGCATTTATTTATTAAAGAGAACTGAACTGAGTTGAAATGACAACATGAGGTTCTTTCTTGTAGTGTCCACAAGTCCAAAGCATACATGGAAGCAGTGTTTTATTGTGAGGGACTGAAAATATTTATAATCAACAAATTAGACTTTGATTCTAGGCATTGAGAACTAGCTAAAGTCAGCTTAATGCCAGTTACCCCCACTTACCATAATTGGTAGCATTGTATCAGCAGTAAAGTCCTACAAGTTCCTGGGCTCCACTATCTCCCAGGACCTGAAGTGGACATCCAACATCAGGACCATCATCAAGAAGGCACAGCAGAGGATGTACTTCCCGCGCCAGCTCAGGAAGTTCGACCTGTTGCTGATACAGTTCTAAGGAGGAATCATCGAGTCTGTCCTCTGCACCTCCATCACTGTCTGGTTTGTCTCAGCAACCAAACAGGACAAGTACAGACTTCAGCAACAGTCAGGACTGCAGAAAAGGTCATTGGTGTGAGCCTGCCCTCAATGGAGGACCGGTACACCACATGGGTCAAATGGAGGGCGGAGAGGATCACTGCAGACCCCTCACACCCTGGACACAATCTGTTTCAGCTTCCCCCCTCTGGATGGCGTTCCAGGTCACTGTGCACTAAGACAACCAGGCACAGGGACAGTTTCTTCCCCCAGGCTGTCACTCTGATGAACACTTAACCCACGACAGTATGACTGGTCAGTAACCCTCAGTGCAATACCTGTGTATATATACATTGTACAGATTATACAGAGTCATAGAGGTCTCCAGTTTTAAGTACTCTGTTTTTATTCCTATTTATCTCATTTCAATGAACATTCCTTTGTTGTCTGCAATGTTTACTGTCTGTTTATACTGCTTATTCTGCATTGTTTGCACTGGTTGTTGATGTTAATGCTGCTATTTTGTTATATTACACAGCCTTATGCTGGTCTACTGTTTTGCACATTGAGAGCCGATGTACCTGAGTCAAATTCCTCGTGTGTCCGTCACGCCTGGCCAATAAAGCTGATTCTGATTCTTCTGCATATGGCTCTGCCATCACACCTCATCTTATCAGATGGCGATCTCAGATCCTTTCTCCAGAGACCCATAACCCCCTCTCTCCTGCAACCTTTCTGTATTAGTATGCACATCTTGGACTCAAAACCTCTGACCTTAGACAGTAAGTTTCAATTAACTCAAACAAGTCCAAGATCTTTGTTTCCCTTATCTGCTTACTTCCCAGGAACACTCAGACACCAGAACTTGCCCTGTCTCCACATCAGAATGTGAAACGTGCCATAAAACCTGGCTTAAGACTCACACTCTCTTTTGGACAAAAAAAAAAAAAAAGAAATGTGAAACTTAAACCAAGAGTTTTGTGAAATATTTGTAGGGAATTTTGAAAATTCTTGAGTCAACCTGATGACACATACATAACTAGTCATTGCAAAGACTTCTTCCTTAAAGTTCTTATAACAGTAGAAATTATTCCAAACCTGAAGTTACATTAATATGAACCATGTTTTGTGTTAAATTAATTTTTATTTAGGTGACATGCTCACATCACCACAAGTGTTTTTATTATTTAGCAATGCATAGTTAATTCTGTGTTTATTTTGTAAACCAACAGGAGATGACTTGAAGTAAACGTGTGCCAAAACTAAAACCCTTCAATTTTAGATGAAAGTCTAAGACAAAGAAACTTTTTGTAGCCAAGTCAAGAGAAAGTTTTATTTAAGCCAAATCCTTTGTTAAACTCCCAAGACACTACCAGAATGGTCGTGCAAAGATCAGTTTAAATACAATTTCTTTGGCAAGACTTCTTTGAACAGCCAACAACAGAAGGACCTTGGTGAAGCCAGTATTTTGAAGAAGAACTGGGCACCTGAAAAGCAGCTTCCTCAAAGAGCAAGCCCAGAAATCTGGCAACAACAGATTTGTCCCAAGTCTTCAGCTCAAGACCACCTCGGACCTCCGGATCCCGCTCGACTCTGGCCCAAAGAGACTCCAAACCAGCACTTCTCTCCCTCTGGCCATGTGGAATCTCCAAAGCTAATAATAACTCCAGCTAACAGCTAAGTGCATTCTGGCTAACTGATGTCTTACGAAAACCGTGGTTATTAGCTATTAGTTACAATTTAAAGTCTCTAACCTATAGCAATCGACAGTTATTTTTCCTCTCTATATTCATGGTTAAACCCCAGAACTTAGAATATGGCTCAATTTTTGACCAGAATAACCATCTTCCACAATCCATAACAGACTGGTCATTCATCCATCAGAATATTCACAAATGTATGTATGAATCATCTCTTTCCTCCCAATCATTTTCCCTGTATACATATTGTAAATACATTTATTTAGCTTATAACTGGCTTTATTATGTCATCTTTGGGTGTCTCCTGTTTTAAGTAAACGGGTCCCTTGAACTGGTAGAATTCACTACTTTCAAGGTCAAGGACAAAGTGATTGTCATATGCACAGTTAGGAAACATGTTTCCCTGTACAATGAAATTATTACTTTGCCATCCACATGAATACCACAAAATACACTTGAAATATAAAGTACATAAATAAGTAACACAAAATCTAAGGCACTTTAAGCAGCAAAGGCAGCAATATGATAAAAATATATAAGAATATAATAAGAGAATGTATGCTGCATGGGAGCAGCATGTGCAGCAATCAACAGTCAATGTGCAATTATGCACGTGCAAACTGAGAATGTAAACAGTATTGGTCGACAGTACATAATGTATTTCCTGGTAACAAACTCTTCAGCTGTTTAGGAGTCTGATGGGAGAGGGAAAGAAAGAGTTTTTCAGTCTAGTGGTCCTGCATTTCACACTTCTGATCCTCCGGCCAGAGGGTAGGGAGGTGAACAGTCCGAGCTTGGGGTGGGTGGGATCTTTGAGGATGGAGGCAGCTTTCCTACGCACCCTGCGGTGGTAAATGCTCTGCAGAGAGGGCAGTGGAGTCCTGGTGATCTTCTCCGCAGTCTTTACCACTCTCTGCAGGCGCTTGCGGTCCATAGCAGTAGTG
>NW_018127953.1:829486-830095 GCF_001952655.1 Monopterus albus
GGATGCAGACGTAGTGTGGACAGTTTGTGGGGTACAACTTTGTTGAAGGTGGAGCTATAGTCTATGAAGAGTATCCTGATGGAGGAGTCTCCATTTTCCATTTGAGAAAGGGAATAGTGGAGGGCAGCTGCGATGGCATCTGAGGAGGCCCTGCTGGGCCGGTAGGCATACTGCAGGGGGTCCAGGGTGCCCGGTATACTGCTCTGAATGCGGGCCAGCACCACTCTCTCAAAACACTTCATAATGATTGGGATGAGTGCCACTGGCCTGTAGTCATTCAGGCAGGTGACTGGGCTCTTCCTGGGAAGGGGGACGATGGTTGTGGTCTTAAAGCAGGTGGGAATGATGCTCTGGCTGAGGAAGAGGTTGAAGATGGTGGTGAGAACATCAGCCAGCTCGCTGGCACATGCCCTGAGAGCCCTCACAGGGATGTTGTCTGGTCTGTCCGGGGTTGATCTTCCTCAGGACTGTGCGTACCTGGCCTGGTGAGACAGTTAGTGGTGGGGGGTTGGGTGGTGTGTGTATGCCTCCTCTCTGTGCTGTGGCTGGAGGTCTCAAAGCGGGTGTAGAAGGTGTTGAGGTCATCCAGCAGGCTGTCTGTGGAGCTGA
>NW_018127953.1:830288-845113 GCF_001952655.1 Monopterus albus
ACAGGTACTAATGTATCCAGTCACATACTCAGCATAATCCTGTACACTGACAGAAAAGTCCTCCAAGGTGGCTGCAGCTTTAAACACATCCCAGTCTGTCTGGGCAAAACAGCCCTGCAGGGTGCCTTCAGTCTCTGGGGTCCAGAGTTTAATATGTTTGGTGACAGGGTTTGTTTGTTTCAGTCTTTGTCTGTAAGCTGGATACAGGAACAAAGAAATGTGGTCTGAGGTGGGGGCGGGGTGCGGCCCTGTATGCACCCCGAATGTTACTGTAAACATGATCCAGAGTGTTCTTGTCCCGGGTGGGAATGTTCACATGTTGGTAATATTTGGGAAGCACAGTCTAAAAATTGCACTGGTTAAAGTTGCCTGTTATAATAAAAATTATGCTGATTGTAGAGGTCTTTCTGGGGGCTTAGTCACTCTCTGTGTTTCCTGTCTGTATCGACTCTAAGTGCCAAAAACATCACTGAACATCTCTTTGAATGTTGTTTGAATTCAAAGTTAGCCGAGTTTGGAGACAGAAATGGAAGTGATTATCTCAGGCAGTCCTTTCTCCTGGATGGTTGAGGGAAAGCTGATTTAGCTTGCACCTAGTTTGTAGCTTCTATGGATATTGTGCATTGTGATGATGACCACAGGGTCTGGGATGAAAAGGCCTTTGTTGGACTACAGCAGCAAGTCAGAGTGCTGTCATCAGAGGTTTGTTTGGGGAAAAAAAGGTCTTCTATTTAAAGTGTTAGAATAACAGCGGGCCTCATACCTGGCCCTTCTAAGCTTAATGTCTCGTCTTTCACACACTTTAATATGAGATGAAGAAGGAATCGTTACTGTTTCCAAATTCTGTCATGTCATTTTCTCATATATTTGTTTTTTAATGCATGCATTTCTTGATAGGTCACGACATGCTCCATACTTGTGGTTGGTATTTTGTCCAAAATATACCAATCCATTTAGACACAGGAAATCCAATCAGGTATCCTTGAATTGATGTTTGAACAATAAATTGTATCTTAGCTGGTGGTATGAAACCAGTAAATTCCCAGTGGCTGTGTGAGTTGGCGATATCCAGCAATGCCTGTCTGTTGTATGTTAGCAGTGACATTTGTGCACTGCAGAAAAAGTAAAAAACACACAAAAAAGACAATGAAGAAAAAGCCGGTATTCAAGAGTGGAACGCGCAAACACGTCTGCCTCGGTTGGTGCCGTGTTTCAGACTTAGACTAACTTATTTCTTTAATTAATTGCTTAATACTTTGATGGAACTATATCCATCTGGTGCCTTAATCTAATGACGTATTTGAATGTTAAATATTGATATTCATTTTCATAAGTGTAAACACTGCTACACTTTTATTACATTTTGTATGCCAGCATCAAAAGCCAAAATTATACATTAATTTGTTTTTCTTCATATATTTAACTCATACTATGTCAAGCATGAAATCTGCTCTAATACTCACAGATTAGTGATCATGAACTAATCACAGGAGCAAAAAATAATAACTAAATATTCAAGTGCCGGTATTTATATCCTGTCCTTGTTATACTCTGTGGCCATGGTGCCCACTTCATGCTGTTATTCTAGCAATTACAATGTGTCTTACAAGCTTCCACTTTGTGCTCTCTGACAAATGTGGACATGAAAAACAGCGTGCTAACCATCAGGTGAATGAAATACAACCATTGGTTTTTTTGTTCATCTTTCAACCACAAGACTGGTGCTCTGTCAGCTTCTCAGACCAGCACTGGAAACAGCCCCAGCTTGTGCCTCTCATGTCTTACCTCCATTTGAGTCACAGTGATAACTATCCTGGTAACCTCAAAATTCTAAACATGGTGACCATTACTAAACCCAGACAGCCATTTGACAACACCCATCCAAATGTTGAAAGTATTTCCCGACTCCTCGTAGAATCTTCCAACTGTCCAGATTCAAAAGTAATCGAGTCTGATAAATTTCTTCCCACATAAACAAAGATGGCAACAGGAAATGGCATCATCTCTTTGGTTTTGGCTGAAAGTTGAGTGCAACACCATCAGTGGTTAGCTGCTGTAAGATACAAACTACTTGCAGTTTTTACCTTTGCACACCGTGCTGATTTTTGCCATTGTACACAAGTACTTTATGTGTTCTGTGATTTGGTAACTATTGCTTTTGCTACCGGACACCTGAATTTCCCTCAGGATCAAAAATGTACCTGCCTGCCTACCTACCTACCTAACCACCCACCCACCTAACCAAACCCAGTTACAAAGTTGGACATGATCAGTTAATCTAACAGCATTTAGGAGTGTTTTAAAAAATATATATGATGATATCAACTGCATCAATTAAAGATAACTATACAGACAAATGTAAGTGAAAAAAACAATCTTTTCCTCCTTTGTAACAATAAACCGTTTTCAGAGAGAAACAAAAAACTGCATTGTTGTTTTTATACCAGTTTTTTGACCAAATCCTTATGTTCTTTTTTTAGTCCATCATTTCTGCTTGCTTAAGTTCTTCTGTACTTCCTACATCTCATGTCAGGGCTTCTGACATCTGCCTGTCCTCTTTTTTTAATTTTTTAAAATATTAACCACAATTCCTGTCTCCTCCTTTTTTGTAGCTTTTCTTAGTTTGTGCATGCTCCAGGCACGAGATGACTAGAGAGCACACAATAAGCATTAATAGATACTGTATTAAATACCAGAGAATATTAATAAAAAAGGTAATTATTAGACACTCTCCAGAGGCACTTATTATTCAGCAGTGTTATTAATAGATATTGCCTTAGGTGGTGATACATATGTTGTAATTATGCTGCACAGTGGATGCATGCAGGGTGTGCAGTTTTGGCATCATCAACATTTAATTTTCTAAAGTGACTTTATTTGTATCCTACATTTCTAAGAGGAAGCTCACACCACCTGCCAATAAATATGCACAGGCATAATGACAAAAAAAAACAAACAACTGTACAGCATTTTGCATAAGTAAAGTCAAATTTTATTTATATAGCCCAATATCACACACAGATCACTAATTTGCCTCAAGGGGCTTTACAATCTGTTCAGTGTACAACACCCTCAAATTGGATTAAAAAACAAACAAACAAAAAACAGACAGATGCACAGACGTGCAAATTATCTTGTGTTTACAGAATATACCAACATAATATATTTCTAGTATGGAATTGTACCGTATATTATAAACATATGTGATTATGATTCAGGAGGACAAGCAACTTCCAGGAGCCTCTAACAGACCTGAGCCACATGACTTCCCTCCAGACAAAGACCTGGTGGTACGACAGACTATGCAAATATATGAAAGGCAAAACACAAGTACATCATTCACACACACAGGGGAAAAAACAAACACACACTTGAGAGAGAAAAGGATAAAGGGAAATGAAGAAATGAAAAGGAAATGAACAAAGGGGTGGAGAGACAAATTAAGAAGCTGGGACTCCAGATCCAGACTTAAACACCTTAACAACAAATACTTTTTTTTTTATAAGCAACCAATTATGTAGTGCACAATGGATGTAGGGGCAGACTTCTCACCCACCACTGCAGAGAACCACTGTGCATTAAGCAATAAATGGCAGTATCCACATGCAGGAAACCAGTAAGAGATCATCCCTTGTTGTTGCGCTAGTGGTTGGCTGGTTTGCCTTTGGCTGAATTGACATTTATGTGTTAATGGTTTAGGGCTTGCCTACATAGCACATGTAGCTGCTGTACAGTAGCTATGCAGTAGGCTATACACCATCTTAAATATTTAACTACATGCTAGTTCAGTGGCTGTTGTTGATAGTAAAAAACACATTATGGAAGAAAGACAACAGCTTTCTCCTTTTAGTAGCCCACACTAACTGAAAAACTCTTCTCACTGCAGTCCTTCCTGTCTGTCACAATGAACAAATTAACATAAACACACAACATAACATAAATCCATGGCAGTAGTCTCCTGCTCAAGGTAGTGGGAGCTCCCTGGATGTAAAACTTTGTCAGTGTTTTATGAGTACGGAAATGCAGTCATGCTTGTTACATACAATGTGTTCTGGTGAGGAACAATGAGTGTAAACACAATTTATTGTTTGTTTAGGAGAAGACTCCCCTTTGAGTTCATACTGCTTAGCTCATTTACTTTTATAAGGTACTGTAAATGATCTTGATGGGAGAATGACAGGTATTTTTATGAATGACTTATTATAGAGATCAAAACTAACCAATGCACAGCAGGACAACTAAACATGCTAATAATAATAATGATGATGATGATGTCATGAGGAAAGCAGAGTCAGAATATTAAAGTTTAGGTTCCAATAAAGGAAATAAACACATATCTACAGTATGTGTATTTAGTTCTGTTCAGGGAAATTAGAAACCTAGGAAATTACTCATACATTATGGGAAACTTTCCTTTAACAAACGCTTGGTAATGCTTCAGTAAACTGGAGTTCCAGGTGTTTACACAGAGCATTTAACATAAATTACACTCATCTGCCTTTAGGCTGGTAAGCATTCACAGCAATGTCATTTGCCCAGCAGCATATGGCATTTTTATGACCAAATCAATATGTAGTCTCTAAAAGCAGCAGAGCATAAGTCAGATCTCTGATGGTGTGCAAATAGAAAGAAGACTTATATGAATTTGAAGTGGTATTGCTGGTAATGAGCTTAAAGTTTGCTTTAATTTCCCACTCTAAAGAAAACATTCATATCCCAGTCATATATCTACATAATCTGCATTTACACACCATTATTTAATCATAAAAAGGCCAGATTAACACATCATCTGCACTTGTCTGTGATACAGGCTGTAGCAGTCTGTTGCTCAAACTGTCTGGAGGATGAAGCTGTCCCTGTAGTGGGACTGTTTACTCAAAGTGGAGTCACACACCTTTATACACACCACATGCTGAATAGGATGCTCCTGCAAAGACACACTTGCACACACATACAACACTTTGACTCACACACCACCCAGGGAGGGAAGCATGAGCCAAATTGCTCTCCTACGTTCATCTTTAATTGGGGGTAAAATCAGGTGGCTGTGAGTGAGTCTGGTTAAAAAGTACTTGCCCAGTGGATTTTAAATATAATTAATACTTCATCACAGAGCCTTGAAATGAGCCACGGTTCTCCAACTAAACAACCCTGGAGCCTTTCAGCACTTTACTTGTCTACTTTGAGGGGAGAAGAAGTGACAGAGAGACATGGATTGAAAATTGAAATATAGTTGGAAGAGATGTTTCAGAGAATAATGAAAGAAGGGAAACTGCTATTGCAGTACTGAGCTGAAATGATGGTTGGTTTGTCTTTATTTTGTTTTGTTTTGGCAACGTTTTTCCACAAGAAGATGGTTTGTCTTTATAATGTTAAGAAGGCGTGGGAGCGTTAATGGTAGCCACCCTCTTCTCCTTCACATCTCTCTGTCTCTGATTCTCTGGACTTTTCATCTCAGTCCGCTGTTTACATGGCAGTGTTGGCAGAGGAAGATGGAGGGGAGAAAATTATGCTCAGTGGGACATTTGGAGCAAGCAGTTTGAAATTGAAATGAGTATGACCCACTCACCACTCAGTTCCTTTAAAACAACCTTCAGACTTATTCTCTCTATCTCACACACACATACAGTACATCCTTGTTTTTGTCACTTAGCAGGTCTTTACATTGACTTACATTCATGCCCTGACACTTCCCTAACCTTAACCATAACCACTACTGTACTTGCAGAACCCTATCCTTAAACCAAGTACTAAGTCATCAAACTCTGTGATTTAGAAAGGCCCACAGTGTGAGTAGTACAGGGCACACAGAAACACAGTCTGCTGGATTTGTTTTAAATGAATATTGGGCTGTGATAAATGTGGGCTTAGCATCACAGTCAAGCCAATATAGAACCCTTTTCATCTCAAGATCTTAGGGTGGATGGAAACATCCTGTTGTATACACATAAGAAAAGTCTCTCTCTCACGTGCTCTATTTTTCTGTCTTTCTCATTTCTCCTCCATATATTCTTCCTAAATTCTTCCTACTTCTGTCTTTTCTTTTCTTTGCTGTCAAAGGACAGCTTTACCAGAACACTTCCTCATTAAAGCATGTTTTAGGCCCACAGCAACAGCTCACCTGACAACTAGCTTTTTCCATGTGTTTTGTGGTCATATTAAGGTAAAACACATGGCCACTGTAGTGGTCAATACTTTGAGAGGAGGTGGTCGGGAGTCTGGAAGATTTATTATGTTTGATTTTGTGTGTTTATTTTATGTGAAGGACCTTTACTTTAGATCATACTATCATAAAATGGTACCAGTACCAGTATACTGTATGGACCTTTCCTTTTCTCTGCCTTGAATTTCCAGGGAATAGAGCTGACCTATTGGTAAACTGGCACTACTGGCCTTTTGATCCAGCTTGTTACTGAACAAATACAATATTTTTTCTTCTGATCCCCATTAGTTTTAAAACAACTACATCATCAATGAAATGTTATTAGATGGAAAACACTAAATGCTAAGATAAATTTTGCTAGCAACAAGGCCTGTTGCAATATAAAAATCTTCTGAAATTAGTCATTTATCTGGCAGCTGTGAAAGGGCTAAGAAAGCTCAGAAAGTTTGACAGTCAGTGGTCAGTTGTCTGTGCACTAACAGTAATTAGAAACCTGGCAAACATCCAAATGAAACATCATGATAAACTGATAAAAAGGTTTACTGCCGCCATCTTAGCCTTATTAGTGGTTCATGCTAATATCATGCCCTGACATAATGTGTTAATCCAGTGGATGTCAATTAGACCCATTTAGCTAACAATGGCCAAGATTAATAATTTAATTCAGTTTTGCATTTGTTTAGTATGTTTTGAGAATTCTTTTGCAAAATACTATAATTAATAAATATAGAAATATGTTTCACAAAAAGATTTTTGACCAAGCCTCTGAAGCCAAAGTAATATTGACTATGTAAGCCTCTTACTTAATGTCCTTCCTTCCTATTGCAGG
Source organism: Monopterus albus (assembly GCF_001952655.1). NCBI lineage: Eukaryota > Metazoa > Chordata > Actinopteri > Synbranchiformes > Synbranchidae > Monopterus > Monopterus albus. Next base: position 837,281 of record NW_018127953.1, read on the forward strand.
TCTTCCAAGGCCTCCTCTGCATTTTCTACAACCTTGGTGATGGGGATTACAACCTAACCCTGCCCACCTATCGCCTCGACAATGGTGAATGGCATGAGGTATTCCTAGATCGGCATGACAATGAGATGATACTACGACTGGATGGTGGCGGGGGGCAACGGGAGGTCACAGGATCACGTGGCCGAAGCCGAGAAATCATAATTGATCCCACTGCGGTGATGCTGGGAAACACCTTCCCTTCTGGAATTAACAAGAGCTTCCAGGGTAGGTGATAAAAGCTCAATGAAGCTCCACAAAAAATGTGTATTGGAGTTAAATTTAAAGGCTTTCCAACATAGTTTCTGTTATCAATATTTGACAAAAACTGGGACCACGCAAGAGCTTGATTTGCAAATGTTGTCTATGCTTTAAAGGATTGCTTTCAGAAAAAAACCTTCCGGACACCAAGGGTTCATAATAGTAAATTTAAAGGTTTTTGTTAATTGGAAATACAGTAAGCAGAATCTCCAGCTCAGTATTTCCCTGTGTGAATATAGTTTATTTTGGTTTGCCTTCATACTTGGGAACTAGGTTAACGGCAAATTTATTAAAAGTCTAAATCAGATTTTTTTTTATTATTATTTTTTAGCACAAAATGATGCCAATGCCTCAGCAATGACTTGGCCAGGTGCTTCTAACCAAACCTCAATCAGGATTTTCAGGGAGTCCACTCTACTTCACCAGATGTGATCAGCTGCCTGACAATTGCATTCTGCTTTCCCTTCTGGTTTTTATGTGTTGTCATTGCTATGAGTAAAAACTAAAATATGAGATCATTTGAACAACTCATACAGGGTGTGGATTATTGGGGGATTGGGAGGGTTCGATCCCTTCAATCATAAACTGAAATTGTCTCACGGTCCTGGCCCAAAGATTCATCTAATGCAATGTCATACCCCCTTAAAGTGAATTGCACCATTTCCACTGCATAATGTGAGCTGCCCCATGACAAGAGCACACAGACTCACTGATTTTACCTGCTGTCAGTAATGCCTGTAACATGATACATCACGACATGTGCAGGGTATTTTATTTATCATGGCTCATGAGCTGCTTTCTTGTGTTACATTAGTTTACATGGATTTGGTGTCAGCTTAGTGATTCTCAAAGACCAGCTGGAGCACACCTCCAGAACTCACCTCATTTCAGCAGTCTCTCTCTCATCAACACCCTCCCATAGCAACTTTCCATGCAATGACAAATGAATTAGAAAACACACAAATTCCTACATTTCTTAGCAAGTTGTGAATTGTGGTTCATGTAGGTAATTATAGATTATAGTACATTTACTTTTGTTTTAATTTTATTTGAACTTTGAACTGATTTATAAAAGCATTTAGTTTATGTTTACACTGAATAATTCTCTTCATTTTACAAGCACTAAAACAGTAGCTTTGTTCTTTTTTAATTAAATTTTACTGGAGAGCATTTCTGAGCTGGAATGCACTAATGGCTGAATATTTACATCTTTTATTTTTCGCACCCCTGTGTATTTGCTGCTTTTAGCTGTTCATTTCTTTCTCTCACAATAATATTCACACTTGGTAGAGCTGGCTCTTAAATTCGGGTAATTTTGAAGAGTAAAGAAAACTGAGTCTTCCAACGGTCATGCAAAAATAAATAAAGAAAGAAAGAGACACTTAAAAACAATGACAACAACAATATTAAGTGATCACACCTCCTACAAGCACAGTCAAAGAAAAGAAGGTGAAAAGCTTGAAAGGCCAGTTGTTACTGAGACTGCAAACAGTGGAAAGCTGGGGAGGCTGGTTTTTAATCTGGCAAATGAAGTCTTCAAAAGCCCATGTAGAGCCAGTTAAGACGATTGTACCCAAAAGGTCAAAACAAGTTTAGTTCCTTTTAGTGTGTAAATATCTCTGTTTCATACAACTGACCTAGACACTCTGGACCTTTTTCACTTTGTACAAATATACAATTAGCACAAGTACATTCAGTGGTGCTTCCATGTGGTCAGGAATAGATGTATGAACTCTTATATTGCAGTAATAAGGCTGGTCAGCAAAATGTTATCAGAAGTACTGGGGGGAAAAGTGGAAATGAGGCCAAGGTTATAAAATGTTGCTTTAAGATACAGTATCGTTCTGACCAGCTTTATGCCTCTGCTCCAATGACAGCTGTGGCTGAAGGCATTGTTTTCAGGAAGACCTTGAGGGAATTTCTTCAAATTTGGCCCAGGTATCCACTTGAACTGAAAGATGAACTGATTAGATTTTAGTGATGAAAAGTTAAAGGTCACTGTCACCTCGTGTTGGTCAAAGGTCAAGGTCAATGACCTCACTTGTTTTTTATAAATTTTTTTAGTTGAAATAAAACAGTAAAAAAAAACACTGAATCACGGATACAGTGCATTTAAAGAAGAAGGCAGGGAAATTTATCATGTGGTTGTATGTAAAAGTGTGTTGCATGGGTATGTTCACCTCTAGATGGAGTGTGGTAAGAAATAAAAAACAGAGGGAGGGAGAGTAAAAAAGAGAAAAATAAAATACACTGATCAGCCATAACATAATGACCACCTTCCTAATACTGTTTACATCAGTCAGTGTGGCAGTCGGTTGTCACTCGTGTCACTCTGCAGCTCACTGTGCATCTTCTGTGAATCCATTTGCTTCCACAGTTCTACTGTCAGGAAGAGAACAGATGTGTCTACAATTCAGTGAAAAACTTATGTAAAAGGAGTGAAAACTGTGGTCGTGAGGACAAGTTACAGAACATATTTATACAAATATACAATTTCACCAGCCTCTCCACTCTGTGATATTACCACTGAATGTTTCTTTTCATAGAGACCAATCTACTTATTTCTGTACCAATTTCTCATTTTCAACCATTTTAACAACGACACAAATGAACTTTAATCTTTTGAAAAGTACAAATGGAAGTTCAAAGTTTAATCTACAGTAGGTCAACCTCATCATCAGTGAGCCCTGGGCGTCCTTGACCCTGTCTCCAGTTCACCATTTGTCCTTCCTTAGACACTGTTGGTAGGTACTAACCACTGCAGACCAAGAACACCCACCAAGACCTGCAGTATGGGAGATGCTCTGACCCAGTCATCTCACCATCACAGTCTTGCCCTTGTCAAAGTCACTCAGATTCTTACACTTGCCCATTTTTCCTCCTTCCAACATCAACTTTGAGGACTGAATGTTCACTTGCTGCCTATTATACCCCACACACTGACAGGTGCCAGATGTAGATGGATAAAGTAAAATAAGAATACATAAATAAAAAAGAAAGAGATGAAAAGAAAAAGAAATCAATCAACCCTGAACCACCAGCACTGGAGCAAGATGAGAAAAGACTGAATTATTTTAATGGAAAGTAGCAGTACACCTGAGAACAAAACATTACAACAATCCACTGAATGACACAAAGCTGTAGGATACATTAGGGTCTCTGGCATCTGCCATACTCAACTCAACTCAACTTTATTTATATAACGCTTTACCACAGCGCAGCTGACCAAAGCACTTAACATATCGAACATATATAAAAAATACAACACATAAAAAGCTATAAACAGTAATATAGACACTAACACTACAGACAGAGTCTCATTCCTGGTCAAACGCCAATGAATACAAGTATGTCTTCAAATAAAACTTAAAAGTGGACAGTGAGGGGGCCTGCCTAATATAAAGCGGCAACACATTCCATAGGTTTGGACCTATCACAGCAAAGGCTCTATCCCCCCTCGTTTTCCGCCTGGCCCTCGGTGCCTCCAGAAGAAGCTGATCTGCTGATGTGAGGCACCGCGACGGGTTATACGGACGTAAAAGTTCCACCAGATAAGATGGTGCCAGCCCATTTAAGGATTTATAAACAAATAAAAGAATCTTAAAACGAACCCGATAGAACGATAGAAAAGAGAGGATTCTAGTTATGTAGGTTTCAAAAATGACAAAAGGCAGTCTTAGTGATCATAGGATCATAGGACACTTTAGCCCCTTTACACAGAGATCACAGAAAACTGCTGTCATTTTGACCCTCCTTCAAGGTGGCTTTTTTGATTTAAGCCCTTTTACACTGAACTACTGTTCCTGTGTTCATTTTACACAGCTGCCAGAATCTTGGTGTTACACTAAAATCTGTGAACTGTCAGATTTTACGACCACACTGTTGCACATTTTTATCATTTGTTGTGTCGACAGTGAGCCAGAAGAGGAGTGAGTATAGCCCTTCAGAAATGGTGACCTCAGTAGTATTGGCTCTGTGATGATCACAAATGAGAACATGTGTGATGTTTTAATCAGTTATTGTACTGGTACAGATAGAGTAAGGTCATATATTCTGCCGGGAAATAGTGACCTGTGTTTTGCTGGTTCTGTGTTGGGCCCATATTTGAATACCTTTGCCTAATTGAAGGAGAGAGGCTGGTGCAGCAGCACAAAAGATTTTGTTGGTGATTGACACAATTGTTTTGCAGGTACACTAGAACATTTCCTAATGACTACACATACCCAGTAAGCTGTTTCTTCAAATAGCCTTTAACGTTTGCTTACAGTAAGTAACAAATTTAATTTTCTTTACACTGACATATATCATGCCTGGAGTGATTAACATTGATCAACCAAAGTTAATGGACTATTTCTTGACAGAAAGCAATAATATCTACTTCTACTCTATAAATTATTGGTTCACATGGGCAAACAGAGGCAGTCCAGTCACACCAGTAGAAGTGAAAGCAATAGAGCTACAAGGACTAGTTTACCCTGTTTACATACATACTTTTCTTATGGCTCACTGTCGACAGAACAAATGATAAAAATCTGACAGGTCACAGTGTAAAACCCGTACTAGAGGCGTGATGCTAATCATGACGTCCGGCGGTCTATGTACTTCCAGACCAATTATAAAAAGAAACAAACAGACTGTTAACTGATTGTGTTTGATATAAAGTATCTATAAATGGAAATCTGGGATTACAGTGGCCTAAGTATATGCATCCAATTTCATATCTGTGTGTTTGTTTGAGGGCAGGGCCACAAACTCAAAGTGCACCTCACCTCAAAACTTACATAAATAAGTGTTTTGGCTGCATTCAGACAATGCCCCTCCCACAGGGCTGTGCAGAGGTGTGGCTGTGTTTGCTTCTGCTTTAGGACATAACCATATTGAAACAATCAGAAAATGACATTTTAATCCTCTGATTCACTTTGTTCTCGCTGATGCTTCCCTTTCTACTCATTCTTTCTCTCTCTCTGTCACTCACTAATTCAACCTCCAACCCCCCATTTCGCCTTCTCCCATTCACACAGGAGGTGGAGCAAACTCATCTCAGCAAAAATACTACCTCTTTTTGTGTCATTTTGGAAGGTCAGCTTCAACCCCCCCACTCCAGGACTGCACCTTTTGCATAGAAAGTCGAGGCAGAAAACGTTCAGAAACTTAGTTATGTAATCATCCTGGTCAGGCAGTGACCACCATCTGAACTGCAGAGCAGGAAATCTTGTGACATTCACAGCAGATAGGCTTGCTAGATATTTAAACACTATCCAGGCTGTACTGTACTGTATATAAGTAGCGTGTGTGTTGGCATGTGCTGGGGATGTGTTTGATGTGTCCCAGGGCAGACTAAAAAGGGCAGTGTGTCATTCAGGGCATGTGAGACGGTTTAACAAGTAGGCTATGCCTCCTGAAAGGTGCTACCAGAAATAGGGTGTTTTATCTTGTATCTATTCATACAACTTCCAGGGAGAATTGTGACATTTTTTTGTGTTACTGAATGATTGATATTACACTTTAATGGCTAATTCACCATAATGCATCTTCATTGTTAGCTGGCATGAAGTCCACCCCCACAGCTGGGTTTGTTGTAGGGCTACTGAAGGCTTTTATGTGTCTGTGTAAAGTGTGTACAGTATGTGCAATAGTGTCTGTCTGTGTCACTGAGATGTTGGTACATCATAAAATTCTAAGTGTGCATGTTTTGCTGTTGTAAGTTTACACTGTCTGTGGGTTTCTATCTTGTATACATTCATGTGGGTGGCTTTAATTTAAGACAAGGTGATAAGGCCTCAAAATTATGTGTTTAATAAATTTAAGTGCATCTAAAAAGCAATGAATGAAACTATATACTGTAGATTTAAATCCACCTGTGCACAAAATCCAGTTTCTTATATTGAGCACTTATTGATTTTTGTACTGAACAGAAAACAAAAGATCATGCATTATGACATTTATGGCTGAGAAAAATACCAGGCATGCACACACACACACACACACACACACACACACACACACACACACACACAAACACACACCACATCCCAGACTGGGAAATGGAAATGGTCATCAAACACAGTTACACCCTGTACCTTATTGTCATAGAAACTGTCATAAAGTCACTGTACAAACGTTGAACCAGCAAGCTTTACAGACTTTCATCGTCATGGAAATGGTCATCAAACACAGTTACATTGTCTCTGCCTACACGATCAAGTTTCCCCAGTATATAAAATGCTTGTTTTCTCATGTGTCTCCCTGTTGTACTCTCTGTAGCTTTTGTGCTCTCTGTCAGGCTCAGTGTTACACAGCTTTCTGTGTTCAGAGTGTTTCCTAGTGTTCCTAGTATTCATAGTGATTTTCTTATGTACCTCATGTTTGAACCTTGTTTTTACTTTGGATTCTACTGTACGTCTTGCTGTCTGGACTGTTTTCTGCAAATATTCCTAATGATATGACCCATAGTGTCGTCTGTCCCGTCTCTCTCATACGACCCATAGGAGCATCTCCTGGTGTAGAGCTACTACTTTGTCAGGTGGAAATGCAAGAACTCTGCCAACATTAACAACAACAAACGTTGAACCAGCAAGCTTTACAGACTTGGAAATGGAAATGGTCATCAAACACAGTTACAACAGCCAGTGTATTGTCATAGAAACTGTCATAAAGTCACTGTTATGATTATGGAACCATCACTGTTTCATTATGTTTGGATAGATAACCTACTTGACTAGGTTTAAGAACAAACAACTTGGTTAGGTGCAAAACACACGTTGCACACTGAGTGAAACCCACTCGCCTGGAGGCAAGTCCAGTGTTTTACACTATGTCAGTGTGTTACATTACATTATATCATTCCACTCCAAACTCCTCCTCCTAATGCAGACTTTGTGGCTTCACATACTGAATTACCTAACTTCTTCCTTTGTTCATGTCATAATTACTACAATTGCTAGAGGCCACCAGAGTATGTACTGTATAATACGTAACTGTTGGTTGTAATAACCTCTGGCACAAATGATGTAGGAGGACACTCTCGCTGTTTTCTTGGCTCAGAGTGATTTCATATATTTGACCCCTGTTTTTGGCTCACTTTATGCCTCATGTTCTCCCTTTGTTGTTTCTTTAAGGAGAAATATGACAGACAAGAGAGGACTGATTATAACCCAAATGTTGGCAGATACAAAGAGAAAAACAGATTGAGTGAGGATGCCTAGAAAGCAGAAAAAAAACAAGATAGTGTATGACAGTAGAAGGAGGATGAGGTCAGAAGTATGGAGAAATACAGACATAAAGTGTGTCTGAGAGCTCCCTGGAGTTAGACAGTGAGAGTTGTAGACAGTTGTGCCTCAGGCTGTAAAAGACAATGCATGTGTTTATTAAATGGACTTTAAAAGCATTTTCTTTCAAAAGAGGCAGACGAGATAGATGCTGGCAGGGAAGTGTGTGTGTGTGTGTGTGTGTGTGTGTGGGTTTGTCTTTATATACTTGTGCGAACCAACCCCTGACGGAGCACCTTTCTTGTGTGGACCTTTTGGGTGGTCCACA
>NW_018127953.1:849606-853837 GCF_001952655.1 Monopterus albus
ATGTATGTGTGTGTGTGTGTGTGTGTGTGTGTGTGTGTGTGTGTGTGTGTAGGTGGTTGAGAGCACTTGCCCATGTGTGTTTGCATTCACTTTGTTGAATGTGTCTCTTCAAATACTGACAGAGGGGGAATGAGATGTTAACTGAATACACAAACTTAGTATTAACTGAAATGTGTGTCCCCAGGAGTTAATTGGTGCATTTGTTTCATGGTAACACCTTAGCAGTACTCATCTCACTGAGTTGCACATAATAAGTTATTATAGATGTTAATGCAGCTGCTGGTAAACAAAACCCAACAGTAAGCTGCTTTGGCTCAACAGTAAGAGGACCGGCCCGTTTGTGCAAAAAGTGTGTGTTGCTTTGAGTTGGATTTTATATTCATGTAGAAATAGGTCTCATTATTAACTCTATATGTACAGTGTAAGCTTTGTTTTCTTGTAGTTAGATTAGCTAGTAGCACATCACACATCCAAGTGCAATACATCATTTAACATTACTATCATCTATTTGAGTGGCTTTCAGAGGATTAAAGCTCTACTGCCGTCCACGCAGCATTTCACAAGTCCCACCTCTGCCTCTGCATCCACCACCAGAGGAATCCACCCCTGAGCCTACATTCCTCTAGGGGAAAAGAAGACCCTTTGACTGGTTAAAAATGTTTATTTAAAGTGTGAAAAGTAATAGAGATAATTAAAAAAAAACACTAGGCAAAAGAAAAAAAATGATAGCAAGGGCAAACAAATATCAATTGAAACCTTCAGAGAAAAAGCTATAACTTCAAGGGACAAATAACTTGGACAAAATCATCATTTCAAAAATTATGGGCACTTACAAGGTTACCAAATACCAGTGCTGCATAGACAATATTCTACATTCATATAACAATCCATTGACTGAACAGTGGCAAGTGTAGTAATTTAAAGCTGAGCCAGGAAGTCACTCTACCTACACCATGAATTCTAAGGGTTGTTTACAATGGATAATTTGAGTAGTAAGATTCCTGTTCCTCTTTTTTATTTGTTTGGCCAAAAAAACAAAACAAATTGTAATAAAGGTTTAACTACAAGTAGGATCTATACTGATAGGCATCTTATTCCAAGTGGAAGCATTTTGCCCTTGTTTGCAATGTGTCCCTGGTTGAACGGTGTACTTTGTACTATGAGAAGCATTTTGCAAACAGCCTTCCAGATATGTTCACTCCTCTGTGGTAAGTGTGTCAGGTGTATAACCCAGCAAAGCAGCAATGTGGAAACAGCACAGCTAGCAGTGCACCAGGGAGCACATTATGTGACATAACAAATATGCAAATCTTTGCCTTTTTTTAAAGATTACATTATGAATTGCATTTTATGATTCTGCAATGAACACCATACATCAAGAATCTCAACGTGACAGTATTTGTACTAAAATTGCATATTTTGCTCAACTTTGCTAGGACTGAATGTGACAGTGCAGCCTGGATCTTGAAAACCATGGTGGTTTATGTAATGTCAGACCTGTATGAAGATCATATGGCTGATGTTGCATTTTCCTCTGTGCAGGCTGCATGAGGGACCTACGCCTCAATGGCCGCTATATGCCTCTGGACAGCCAGCCACGAGATGGTGTTTCCCAAGTCAGCACACAAGGCCTCTCCCTTGGGTGCTCATCTGACTCCTGCAAAAGGAACCAGTGTAGCCCTCCCTTCACCTGTGTTGACTTGTGGAGAGTACATGAATGCAGGTACATGGGCAAACCATACACAGCAAAGGAAGCTGCACAGCCAAGTACACTCACACTTGGATGTTCAACATGCACACTCATCATATTGACACTAAGGCATGAAGACACATCTTTTGTATTATGTTTTGTTCATAGCCACATAAATATGCTATAAAATAACCTAACCCTGAAAACATCCCATTCACGCCAACACTTTTTTGACCAAAAAGCTTTGCTCATAAATATGCTATAAAATAACCTAACCCTGAAAACGCCGACACTTTTTTGACTTGATGTAGAGAACAACCAGAGAAACATCCAAGCAGGCATAAAAAACAGTCACCAAGCAACAAGCAATGCCAAAAGGAACTTAACAACAGATAAATCATATAACTAGTTAACAAGTATCATTTTTGCAAAAAGTCACAACGGTGACCTTACTAGAAAAGCATTCGGATTCTCATCTCCAAAAAGTCACAACGGTGACCTTACTAGACCGCCGACACTTTTTTGACCAAAAAGCTTTGCTCATGTGTAAGAGAAAGTGGGCCCATCAGTAAGACAATGTGACAGGCAGTACCATCCACAAAAGCATTCGGATTCTCATCTCCAAAAAGTCACAACGGTGACCTTACTAGACCAAATAATATTTCCATAATACTTACAATACAGGACAAGGCTGAACTGAAGGCAAGTGGAGCAGAAAAAACAACAACAAAACAGTTACACAAGACTTAATGCCCTGTCGTTCTCCTTGCTCACTCTTTGCTCCCCCTTGCACACCAGGTTCCAAACACGACGTGAGCACACTGTCCTGCCATGTCTGAGTGAAACCACAAGGAGCATTAACATTTAAGACACACAGTTTTGACTGACATAAAGCCAAAACCTTAACAGACAGATGAAACCTGCAATTTTATGTATTCTGTCTGAAAAGTGCTTCAGTAAACCACAGACTTTACATGAGGATCAGTTTTATTTTTATGAGAACGGCTACTCCAACTCTGAAAACAGTTCTATAATGTGTATCTTTTGTCTCTGCAGCTTGAAGTCTGGGTTTGGCTTGATAACAACAAATTTATCACCCAAAAAAAGCAATAAAAATCTAGATTGCTCAGTTTTAAAAGCTGTCGCTATTTACCACTCAAGATATCTCAACCTCTGACATCAGCTTGGATCATTCTTTTTGTCTTTCTCTCTTCACATCTCTGTTTTGTACACTACAACACAATGGTGAGTCACTGTGGTAGCGCTTTAAATATTTGTTTCTGGTGATTAACAGATTGTGTCAGCAGAGGAATCTGACTATGGTAGATCCCCCTCCCAAAGCTGAAGGATGATCAGTTTAGATAAAAGGTGGATAGAGGTCATACACTGACTGTAGTTAATTCTGTCTTGACTCTTCAGCAGTGCTCTTTATGACTTTAGTCTGCCTTTTCTGTGGGCATTGATGCCTGGTTAACTGTCCTAAAGGTGCTGCAGATGTTAGTGCACACACCAATAATAGAAACTAAATTCATTAATTAACTTGTTTTATAGTGCCTCACTGCTTGGTTTCTTGATTAAAAACCACAGGCTGAAATGACAAGAAGAATGTGGGGTGACTGGCAAACAAGCACCAAACTGGGTAAAGGTCATTATAAGTTGTCTGTTCATTTTGATTTCTTTTGAAATTGATAGTGTCTCTTTGAAAAACAAATGAGCAAGTAAACTCGTTTAGCTTCTTTGTGGGCAGGGTGCCTTGTGAAGTCACATCAGCCGCCAACTGTGCAACTATCCCTGAGCCTGTCTGACAGAGTAAAAATATTGCAGAGCCAGTTCAAAGTCAATACTACAGTGCACCATATGACATCACACATTTATTTTAACTAGCCAGTGAACGCATCTGTGGTTGAAACAGTCCACTGGATTTGGCAGAATAAACTGTTTGCATTGCTTATCATGAACAAACTGGAAACAACACCAGGGAGGCCAGTTGTTACAGGACGCACTGGTGTGCAGGTTGCTATAGGTTATTGGTTAGAGGATGAACTGTACTACTAGTACTGACAAGCAGTAAGAGTAACAGAAGCTATCTTCTCTACCTCAGCCCTTGTGGGTTAAACAAGATTTGCCAATGCAACGCATTGCTGCTTGACATAAGACTTCACTGTAGCAAATATTTGTCAGATGCTATTTTTGTTTTTGAGCTCTCTGTGCCACAGCACCCCCACCATGCTATTGCAGGGGTCTCATTTAAAATTAGGGAGAAGGCTGTTGTTTTTTGTTTGTTTATTTGGGTTTTTTGAGGCAGTGCTATTGTCTGAATTGTCCAAATCTGCCTTCAGAAATACTTTCAAAAGTTAAACCCCCCCAAGAGCCAGTGTTTTCAGAAAGAGGCATGTCTCCCTTTTAAAGGTAGTGAATAAGGCAATGAATCCCACGATCTCTGTCACTTTATAAGCAAAATGCCTAAAATGTTGGAGGTGAAAATAGAGTCATTCCCCAGCCTTGTGACCCAGATGGGATTCACACTCTTGCACTACAGTA
>NW_018127953.1:853888-855668 GCF_001952655.1 Monopterus albus
GCAGGAAATTGGAAATGTCATGCAATGAAAAGTTACATCAAACTAACAACTCTCTCCCGTGGCACAATGTGAAACAGAGTGCTCTTAGTCACATACACTAATCTCAGCATTTTTTCTGTCACTGGAAGTATCAGCCTCCATTCAGTTTGTGTAGCCTCATAGCTTTTAATCTTGCATTTCCTTTTTCACACCACCATGATTCACCAACCTTTGTTTTTCCTATGGCTCATTTCTGCACTCTGCCCTTCCATCTAAAAAAAAGCAGTATCTTCATAAGTCAAAATTTTGTACTGACTCTATGGTAAAGGTGGAATCACGCCGAGGTCGCTAGTTTTCTGAAATAGGGTGCAGTGGTAAACTCAAGTCTAAACTCCAGGTGAAGGCGCATAAGTGTGTCCGGCACCACATTTAAATTATGTTTTCTTCTTTTGGCACTGGTTAAAATCTCATATAACACCTGCAGCCTGTACAAGATAGGGATTAGGAAAAGGTTTCTGGCACTGCAGAGTAGACTGCAAAAAGGTCAGAGTACCAAATGTCGTTTTTTTGTTTTGTTTTGTTTTGTTTTGCATTTGGGGTCTATTCTGATTTATGGCGAGGCTTATTTGATGACCACTATATTCACTGACACCACTGTATATCATTTTGTGACAATTAGAGCTTAATATTTTGCTAAGTAAAGTCACAGACACTTAGATTTACAGTCCCTCACATTGAATCTATAATAATATATGCTCATATAATACAGTATTTAACAAAATATGCAAAGTGGAAAAATACTGTATATTAAAATTAAATATTGTAATACTGTACATTATAAAATCTTAATTTATTTGCATTAAGTCTTGTAATGTTCAGAGCTTCTGTTTATGAATTGGATAGTTCTTCACCATCCCTGTGTGTCTCGAGTACAGATAATTAGGCCACTAAAATACTTGTCATTATTAAAGATGAACTAACAATATTTTTCTATTAACAACACTTACGTTACATGTTAGAAAACTTTCAAAAAGTTTGGGATGTTGAATGAGTATATGTAAATTGCTAGAGCAGATTAATTGCATAGAGACATAATTCAAAGGAGACAGTGTGGCATAAGATGCAGTAACTTAACCCTTTAGTTTCTTTTTTCTGCATTATTTTTACAGTGGACAAGCTATGAGATAAATTACACCACCATTTTCAATTTGAGGTTGCTGTTTCATAGTAAAGTTGAGTCAATATTTATAAGCATGAACAAATCTCCAGAGAGCAAAGGCAAGATTCATCTCTGATGTCATCAAAATGTACAGCCTGGAGCTGCTCCATAGACACTGAATGGGATACTGAATTAATGGGCTCATAAAATGTTTGTTTGAGCTGTTACACCCAAATGAGCTTTTAATTATCGTAGTGCTTTCTGAAGTGAGGCAGAAAATGTGCCCCTGTCTGCATAAAATCATTCTAGTTACTGCCAGCACCACAGTCAGCATTTTCATCTCCTCCGGTTCACTCTCTGTTGAGGTACACATCTGTGTAAGATCACTGATTAAAGGCAAGTAATTAACTTTTTCCGCTCTGGGAAATGGTAATAAACATTAAGTAAGACATTGTTTTATCCTGTATATTCATGTTCATCTTCATTTCACCTTCTGATGCTTTAAGCGTCCAATAAGATTTATTCTGTCCTCCTTGTCTCTCTATTTTTATTTACATTATTATTATTATTATTATTATTATTATTATTATCATCATTTAGCTGTAGCTACTGCTGTTATTATATGTTTCCTTTGAGGGACAA
>NW_018127953.1:855784-856662 GCF_001952655.1 Monopterus albus
TATTATCATCATTTAGCTGTAGCTACTGCTGTAATGACATGTTTCCTTAGAGGGACAATTATTCACCTTTTCGTCACTGACATGTAATTTGTGATTCTTTTCTTTGTTACCATGTTGCCACTGTCCAACATGTTTTGCAGATGTCCTCCTGGCCACATGGTCCGTGTGAATGGGCCCAGAAAGTCCTGTGTGTACACTCTCTGTGCTACGCGGCCTTGTCACCGGGGGACCTGTGTGGCCCAGTCACCCTCCAAATTCACCTGCCACTGCCCGGAGGGTTACAGAGGACGCCACTGTGAGACAACACTGGCCATATACAGAGAGGATGTGGGCCTGAGCTTCAGCTCTGTCTTCGCAATCTGTATCTGCTTCATGGCCTTACTAGGTAGCTATTGCATCTACTGCATGTTACACATACATTAATGAGGAGATAACTGGGAAAGAACAGCATACACTCAGGTCCATAAATATTGGGACATCAACACAATTCTAACATTTTTGGCTCTATACACCACCACAATGGATTTGAAATGAAACGAACAAGATGTGCTTTAACTGCAGACTGTCAGCTTTAATTTGAGGGTATTTACATCCAAATCAGGTGAACGGTGTAGGAATTACAACAGTTAAGGGACCAAAAGTAATGGGACAGTTGGCTTCTCAGCTGTTCCATGGCCAGGTGTGTGTTATTCCCTCATGCCCATTACAATGAGCAGATAAAAGGTCCAGAGTTCATTTCAAGTGTGCTATTTGCATTTGGAATCTGTTGCTGTCAACTCTCAAGATGAGATCCAAAGAGCTGTCACTATCAGTGAAGCAAGTCATCATTAGGCTGAAAAAACAAAACAAACCCATCAGAGAGATAGCAAAAACATTAG
>NW_018127953.1:857787-875405 GCF_001952655.1 Monopterus albus
TTTTTTGTGTGTGTGTGTGTGTGTGTGTGTGTTGAAACTATGATACTATCTTGCCTTCATCTGTGAAAACAAGATGCTAAGGAAGCACAGTGTGAAAGTGGAGTTCTCCCAAGATTTGAAATTTCCCCAACACAGGACCAAAGGGAATTAATGGTATTTGTCTGCCTGGGCTATTGTCATTATTTTGTCCATTGTTTTCATAATAACACTTGGGAAATGCAGACTCTGGCAAAAAAGCCAATATGTACAGGAGCAAGCAGCCTGTGTTTTTGTTGCTTTCATCTCCTTTTTAAACATGATTTCTGTAAACATATATGTACATCACCATATATATTATATGTTGGGACATTGTATAAAATCTCACCAGGCTCTCAACCAGCTGTTGCTGCATAGACCAGATCTTTCCCCAGTTCTGGGCAGTCGCCTTGCTGGGTTCCTTCAGTGCCTGCCTCACATAGTGGGGTGTACTGAGTGACAGTACTTGGTTTCTACTGACAGTGAATGGGCAGCTGTCACTAACCCAGCGAATTGTCTCTGTATGTGCTCAAGGTGGTCAGCAGCACAGCTGTGCACTTTGGCTTACATACAGTTGGCAGCCTTTCCGCTCACAATGGTGAATAATCTTTTAAAATATTTATGTATCCAAATTATGATACGGATCACCATCAAAATCAAATCAATTGTTCCATGGCCCATACCCTACCTCTCCAAAAAATTGAATCAAAGTCCTTCAATACTTTTTGAGTTATCTGTTAACAAACAAACAAACAGACAAAAAAACAAACCAACAAACAAACGCCAGCAAAAACATGACCCCTGCCCTTGGCGGAGGCGGTGTGAATAAAAACAACAACAAAAACTAATAAATAAGCCCTAAACACTTAAAAGACTAAAATGAACAGAAATCATTACAAGCTTTTGTATTTAAGTCTGACTGAAAGAAAAATCTACTCAAACTGCTGTTATAACAAAAATGCAGATTAAAATGAACCTACTTTTGTGGGTTAGGTCAGCTAGCCAATGGACACAGAAGTAGAGCTGCTTTACTATTGAAAATTGCCAGCATTTCCAACAACATATACAGTGGCTACGGAAAGTATTCAGACCCCCTTAAATTTTTCACTCTTTGTTATATTGCAGCCATATGCTAAAATCATTTAAGTTCATTTTTTTCCCCATTAATGTACACACAGCGCCCCATATTGACAGAAAAACACAGAATTTTTGACATTTTTGCAGATTTATTAAAAAAGAAAAACTGAAATATCACATGGTCATAAGTATTCAGACCCTTTGCTGTGATACTCATATATTTAACTTAGGTGCTGTCCATTTCTTCTGATCATCCCTGAGATGGTTCTACACCTTCATTTGAGTCCAGCTGTGTTTGATTATACTGATTGGACGTGATTAGGAAAGCCACACACCTGTCTATATAAGACCCTACAGCTCACAGTGCATGTCAGAGCAAATGAGAATCATGAGGTCAAAGGAACTGCCTGAAGAGCTCAGAGACAGAATTGTGGCAAGGCACAGATCTGGCAAAGGTTACAAAAAAATTTCTGCTGCACTTAAGGTTCCTAAGAGCACAGTGGCCTCCATAATCCTTAAATGGAAGACGTTGGGGACGACCAGAACCCTTCCTAGAGCTGGCCGTCCGGCCAAACTGAGCTATCGGGGGAGAAGAGCCTTGGTGAGAGAAGTACAGAAGAACCCAAAGATGACTGTGGCTGAGCTCCAGAGATGCAGTCAGGAGATGGGAGAAAGTTGTAGAAAGTCAAAGAAAGAAAACTTGTTGCATCATTCCCAAAAAGACTCATGGCTGTATTAGCTCAAAAGGGTGCTTCTACTAAATACTGAGCAAAGGGTCTGAATACTTATGACCATGTGATATTTCAGTTTTTCTTTTTTAATAAATCTGCAAAAATGTCAAATTCTGTGTTTTTCTGTCAATATGGGGTGCTGTGTGTACATTAATGAGGAAAAAATGAACTTAAATGATTTTAGCATATGGCTGCAATATAACAAAGAGTGGAAAATTTAAGGGGGTCTGAATACTTTCCGTACCCACTGTATGTGAAAAATGACAATAACACAAACTTGAATGGAATGGAATGGAATAAATAATGTAATTCATAATTTGCTTAGTTTTCTCACCTTTATCTGCATCTCCTAGTACAGCCACATTGTTTGTTTTCTGCTTGTTTTTTGTGCACATCATTGAAATTTATGTGAATGAGATAAGGTGAAACATGGGCTTCAGTGGGGGCTTTTTATGCATATAGTTGCCTCTGAGCTCTGCCTTAAATGGATGGGAAAGATACTGCTGTGGAGGTGAGAGGGCAATGTGGATGCCAGTGTTTTGAAAAGCAATGGGAATTAGATATTGTAATTTGGCCTGTTGATTAGGCCAATTCAACAATATGGTCAGGTTATGGAGTAACAGCAGCTGTCACTCACAGCACATGGATGCAGTATTTTAAAACCATTAGCACCAGATGGCAGCACAATTTGTGTCAAAACTGGTAGCTCTTCATAGAGTCATAACTCTGTCAAATCTTAAGGCTATCTTAGCTCATTATCTTTGATTATCATCGTGAATAAAAGCAAATGAATTTGCTAGAAGTAATCAAAAGAAAGAAGCCTTAAATCTCCAAAGCTTGCCTGAGTATGATCACATTTTAAATTTCAAGACATATGGCTTCTGTTGCTAAGTGATGGTCACAGATATTTGTTAAATTGTATACTCAAAATACATTTGTTTTGGTTTGTGTGACAAGGTGTCTGAAACCTATAATGTTCAGTGGGTTCCCGGTAATGTATGTATAATAAAACCTTGGATTGTGAGTAACCCGGTCTGCAAGTGTTTTGCAAGACTAGCAAAAATTTTTTTTGTAAATTTTAACTTGATAAACAAGCAAGGTCTTGCAATACGAGTAGCACGTACACTTTGTCTGCCGAGCGTCAAGTCACAACTAAGGATGGTTCTCGCGATGGTTCTCAACATCTGTACTTCAACAATGGCCCCGATGAAGAAAAAATAAAGGTTGAAAAGAAAGGCGATAAGAAAAAGGAGGTGATTACGGTGGAAGTTAAAAAGGAAATCATCGAGAAGCATGAGGTATGCGAGTGGCCGACATCGCAAGTTTTATAAGGAAGATGTGTAAAATGTGGGAAACGGTGCAAGATTTTGTGGAAAAGCACCACCCGAATAAGGCTGTAGCAGTGCAAACAATAAATCTGTTTAATGACAATGCAATTCCACATTTCCACCAAATTCTTAAAAGGAGGCAAAAGCAAGTGTCATTGAACAGGTTCCTTGTTAAAGTAGCATAAAAAGAAAAAGATTTTAGTGAGCCAACAGATAGCAGTTACAGTAGCTCCTCTCTCATCTCCCTCATGCCAGCCATGATTCTTTTCAAAGGTAAAGTGCAGGTTAATTTGTTTTATTTTTACTTTATACTGTAATTTGTATTACTGTAATCATTTTTGTATGAATAACTGGTCGTGGAATGAATTATCTGAGTTTCCATTATTTCTTATGGGGAAATTCGCTTTGATATACGAGTGTTTTGGATTACGAGCATGTTGCCGAAACAAATTATACTCACAGTCCAAGGTTACTGTATATCTTTAATGGTTCCAATTTGCCAAAATGTAAAAAGCATGCATAGCTATTAACTTCTGCAGCAGCACTCTACAGGAGCTTCCTATGGCCTCTGAGTGAATGGACTGCATCACTGTGATGGCTAGTTTCCTGTTGTTAAAATCCACATTCTTCTGTCTGCCTACCTGGCTATTGGCTTCTGCTTGATGAATATTCATGTGTCTGTACCTTTAGCTCTGTGTTCTTATTCCTAATGGAACCTCATTTGAGAAATGCCCCAGGCTCAGTCATAGACAGCGAATGAGTTGTAAGTACATTGATATGTTTGCCTTGTTTAACTGAGGACAATACTGTACAATAGAACAATAAAGACTGGTATAATCCCACAGTACAAGAGAAGAAAACAGATCAGAGACACACAGGATAAAACAAAATACAGCACATTACCAGAAGAAAAAGGTGGCTGGAAGGATTACAAAGCAGAGGCACCATATAAAACAGCAAGAGAAGGGAGCACAGGAGAAATACATCGCTAAGAAGGATGGTGTCCGTGTCACAATGCTGCTGGCCATGTCTGCTGGTCTCATTAATGATTCAGACAGCACCTTCTGCCCACCCGCAGACCAGACAGATCATTTCTCTTTCTCTTCTTCTCACCTCTATTTTTCAAACTTTGCTTTGGGCTCATATTAAATGTGACACCTGACCTTGATCCTACAGGGGCTCAGTTCTGTTTTAAGTGTTAATTACTTGATTTATAGGTGTATAAGGTGCTGTTTACTAAAACCTGCAAAAATTGAGATCAGTGCTTCAGGGGATTTGGTACTAATTTCAACTGAAAGAGCATTCCACACTCGGTCGGTCAAGCGTTCTTCATTCTGAAATTTAACTCTGAGCATGAGAGACTTTTTAATGCCTTCATCCAATAATGCTTGTATGGTTTCAAAACATTTGATTAGCAAAACAAAAGGAGTCCAGCAACTTTCTTGCTGCATTGCTGAAAAAAACTGGCTGCTCCTTAGAGAGTGTAATGATCATGGCGATTAAAGACAAACTCCGTTCTATAACAGAATTTTTATTAGTTCATTCCCTTTGATTTTATTGTCCAATTGAGTATGGTCAACTTTAACAAGTGTACTTCATACAGCAGGGCTTCATACAGCAAAATTTGGCAATTATTGTATGTGATTAAGTGAGTCTATATTCCTCATTAATGGTCTCCAGAGGATGCATTTTAATAATTGTGATGATCCCTTGAATTTCCTGTGAGACGGAAATTGTTGGTTTTGAACAAGATGTCTCAACAGCAAATATTTATGTTCCACAGAGGATGCAATATATCTTTGTTTATCCCTTTTGTTTTCCTGTAGTGCCATCATGAAGTCATTATTTTCATTTCTCTAATACTCTGGTTGACCAAATACCTGTAACACTAATGACATTTCCAGCAGCCACAGTTGAATTAGCAGTTTAATACAAATTAGCGAAGATTAGCATGCTAACATGGGGCCTTTCTTAGTCTGCATTTTTCTCATGTGTTCTTGAAGGCTTTCAGTGTCTGGTACTTCTCCAGTTTCTCATACTCCACCTTCTTCTTGATGTTGCTGTCACTTGGAACTGCTATGACTATCACCACTACCTTCCTCTATTTCTTGTCTACTACCACAGTGTCTGGTTGGTTGGCCAGTACCTTCCTGCCTGTCCCACGGGATCATAGCTATGTTGTTCTTCACAACCTTTTATGGACACTCCCATCTGGACTTGGGAGGGTCTAGCCCATAGTCGGCACAGAGGTTTCTGTATACAATGCCAGCCACTTGGTTGTGCCGTTCAGTGCATGCTGTTCCGTACACATCCCATGGAGGACCTTGTCCTGCCATGACACTTCCTCCGGTTGGTCTTTGGTCCCTATCTGTTGCTTTTTCAGACATTCTTTCAGCAGATGATCTCTAGGTCATTTTGCTGATGTACTCCTGGATGTTCTGGGTTTTATCCAGGACCTTGACACTCACCAGAGCCCCCGTCTACCCTCTTTCCAGCTGACGTATAGTCTCTAGGTGTTGGACTTCAGCTGGAAGCCTTCATGAGGAGTTTCTAGATCTTCACATCAGCAGCCTCTATGTCCTCCTTTGGTCAGCTCACTATGCCAGCAGGGTATCTGATGACTAGCAGGGTGTATGTGTTAATAGCTTGGATTGTGTTCCTCTCATTCAGCTGGCCTTTCCTGACCTGTCTTATCCTTTGATGGTACATCATGGTTCATATCATATACATCATACATCATTTACGAGAAATACCAAGGGCTGAAAGAAGAGCTAGAAGAGATGTGGAAGGTGAAGGCACAAGTGGTCCCCGTGGTAATAGGAACATTGGGGGCTGTGACCCCCAAACTGGGAGAGTGGCTCCAACAGATCCCTGGAACAACATCTGAGATCTCTGTCCAGAAGAGTGCAGTCCTAGGAACAGCTAAGATACTGAGCAGGACCCTCAAGCTCCCAGGCCTCATGGTAGAGGACTCAAGCTTGAAGGAAGGAATAAGACTGCCCCAAAGTGGTGGGTGAGTGGGGAATTTTTTTTTTTTTTATGCCAGAACCAAACACCATATCTTATAGTTTTTAATTTTACAAACGTGATGAATTTGATGTCTTACACCCACTAAATTTACTACTTCTTTCTTTTAAGCTAATATAGTGAAACTGTTGATACTACGTTAAGCTACAGTAGCTAACAACCAGGTGCAGAAAAAAATAGTTTTTTTAAAAGTAATACACCACTAAAATACTGGAAATTATATTTATCAGTTGGACACATCATTTTACCATTTAGTGTTAAGTAGCCTTAAATTGTCTACTTTAAACTGCTTCATGACACTAGCTTGACATACAGTAACCTATGTCTGTATTGTAGTGTTAGCTATAAAAGCACACATAAATACGCAACATGTGAATAGGTTCCAGAAAAGTGCACTGAAAAGTAAAACATACACAGTAGTATTGAGGAGAAAGGATGCTGAGCCCAGTGACTGCTCACCTGTCTGCAGCTAACTTTAGGAGACACTGACAGGACTGGACAGACAACATGGTTAAAGGAGAGCATGATCCTGTTAGTTCTTACATTTCCAGACCAAGTGTGTAGTGAGTGCCACTAGCAGATTTTTTCTACAGGCTATAAATGTGACGCTGAGTCCTTACTTGATTCTGTTGCATACAACTGTATGACTGGTTTATCAGAATAGGCTATATAATTGTTAAACTGCAACTTTGCATAACCCTTCCAATACATCCATCCATCCATTTTCCTCCGCTTATCCTGGACCGATTTGCGGGGTAATCAGTCTAAGCAAAGATGCCCAGACTTCCTGGGTCTTCCCCGGGGCCTCCTCCCGGTGGGACATGCCCGGAACACCTCCCTAGGAAGGCGCCCAGGAGGCATCCGAAACAGATGCCCGAGCCACCTTCCAATACATATAATACATATTTATATGTAAATATTTTATGCAAATAAAATGAAATAAAATAGAAATAAGGAAGATATGACCATTTCACTAGAGCAGTACATAGATTTTATAATGGATTTAAATATAGAAACCAATTCAAGAATAAATAAATAAACAACGAAACATTCTGAACTGATGTTACCTCTTTGGTAATAAAATTTTTCCCTTCTCAGTCATTCCTCTAACTATACCAGATACAATATTTCTAATCTTTTTATTTTGGAAACCACTGAACCATTCTTAATATAGGTGAGGCAATACAACTGGTCTGAACAGTTTTGTCTACAGAGAAGTCTGAGTTTCTCTGTTACTCTTCCACTGATTGGACTGAGTGGCTGGCCGAGCTGACCCGCTGGCAGTCTCTAAGGGTGCTTCTCTGGGGTTGTGAGTTCAGAACAGACATTTCTAGTTGAGAAATGTCAACATGGCTACACACCGTGTCAAAGTCCAATCGGCTGTCTCTTGACAGCATTAATGATTAATAACCTGGTGCTCTGAATGTATCATGTAGCTTGAATATTGATTTGCTACTCAACAATGTGAAATAATTTATTTCTTCACATTCACCTTCGCACCCTTCTTGTGTTGTGTATTAAATTTCTGACTCTTTCTCTCAACATATATTTGTACACTTGCATTTTTAATTCAAGTTGTTGCTGTTGGTTTGACATTATCATACCCATATGTATTTCTGGAATGCTCAGATTACATATACCTGCTTCTTTTCTCTACAGAAAGCACCATACCAGTTTGATGCATGTACTTTATAGCAATATACAGAGCTGGTGTAATAAGTGATAGAGAGTAATGTAGACACCTGTTTTACTTTGTTCACTTGGAAGAAAAAGTTCAGATTCAACTAGACCTTTTCCCATGTGGGCTTTTGAAGGTGGAATGAGTTCTGGTCTGGTCTGGAGAATCCCTTTCTGTCTTCAAAAATCACTTCAGTACCTCCTCTGAGAGTACTTCCTCCCCTGACATTCCCTTTGTCTCTCAGTCCTGTTTCAGAAAAAAGTGTTAATGAGAAATAGGGTCCTTGGCCAGGCAATTACAGTATACTTCAGTCATCTGGAAGCCTTGTGTCACTTATGTCAGGTACAGAAAAATGTAATACTGAATGTTATTCGGAATGTTATACTGAAAGGCAACTTTTTTTTAAAGACTTCTCCTTGGTCTGTTGAATTGACCATCATTTGTATGCCTTGGACAAAAGCGTCTGCCAAATTAATGAATATAAATGTAAATGTTAAAAGCAGGATTTAAGGTTTACATGGAAACTCATAATGTTTTGTTTCAGTCTTATACTGAATCACTTATTAAAAGTATGTCTGGCAAGGAGGGTTTTATTGTTTTCTGTTAAACTAGTGATTCTCAGTGGGGGTGGTACCGTCCCCCAGTGGGCGCTGAGAGAACATAAGGGTCAGTGGAAGTCTGGCAGCAGTAAGGCGGATGTTAGGATACTTAAGGTGGGCGCTGATAGTGCTTGTGTGTTAAGTGGTTTTGTGTGTAAATTGTGTAAATTAGTAATGCAGACTGTTTTCTGTGTGAGTCATTTATACGTCAATTGGCATATTATGCCTTAGTAGCTCTGCTATAGAGTCCAACTTATGTTTAACTCACCACTTTAAAGTTTGTGATGTCCTATCTTGTTCTGCGGGGATTCAGCCAAGTACTTTACATGTAGTCAAAGAAACTGGCTAAACGTGATGCCTCAGGTGGACTCAGGCTCAAGTTAACATACCCCTGTTTATTCATAAAGAAATTAATAGCAAATCACTAATGTACTCACACACTGAAAACTCTCCTCTGGGTAATATTAATGCTGGCAGGCATGAATTAATTTTTTCCCTGTGGCCATGTTAATTGCATTATATTTGTTCAAAATGTAATGGAAATTTTGGTGGTGATTTTCATTTTGTGCATTTGTTGGTTTTTAAAGAAAATTACTTCTAATTTATGTTTGAGGTTGAAAAATATATTTAAAGGCGCTCTTCAGCAGTGATTGAAAAAGTAAAGTAGTAGTAAAAGTAAGTAAGTAAGTAAAAGTAGTGATACAACAGTGCAAAAAATACTCTTTTACAAGTAAAAGTCCTGCATTTATTTAAAGTACCAACAGTAAATGTACTTATTATGCAGAGTGGCACATTTATTGTTTGCAACTGGTAAAGGTGGAACTAATTTTAACTATATGATTATAATCTGGATTACTGCTGGATTTGGTTTATGAATGTCCTACTGGGTCATATGATTATACTGTATTTTGTTTTATTCATCTTATTCTGAAAAGTAAGTAGTAACTACAATTGACAAATAAATGTAGTGCAGCAAAAAGTATATTTGCCTCTAAAATGTGATGAAATCAAAGTACGAAGTAGTAAAAATTGAAAGCTCTCACGTAAAAATCTAAAAAAATTTGATCTTAAGTGCAGTACTTAGTTTCCACCTCTACTCTTCAGTGTTATCTTTGATTTTTACAACAAAATTCATTGTATGAGCATGTACAGCATTTGGCAATAACCGCCACCCATAATAAATTGAATTCAGATTAAATCAGATTTATGTATGCCTTAGTGACCAAAACATCTTAGCCACACTTTTTGTAGCATAAAAGTTGTACGGGTTTAGATTGCTTGACTAACTTTTACAGGAAACAGCTGAACACTTACTGTCTGTCAGTATGTCACCATACAGTACCTGCAGCAGTCTCAAAGGTCTCTTTCAATTTCCATTGTGATGAAAATATTATTTTTATGATGTTTTTCGTGATGTTGAGAAGTAAGGCTGCTCAGAAACTGAGGTGACTGCAGGGGTTGATTGTTTCACCATGGTTACATTATAAAGCAAAAAAAAAAAAAAAAAACCAACTCTGTGGGAAGGATTTATGTGAATGTAGCCAGAGTGCAGGC
The DNA here is from genome assembly GCF_001952655.1 of Monopterus albus. Lineage (NCBI taxonomy): Eukaryota > Metazoa > Chordata > Actinopteri > Synbranchiformes > Synbranchidae > Monopterus > Monopterus albus. The sequence continues at coordinate 867,797 of NW_018127953.1, forward strand.
TTCATCCCCCCAGTCTGCTTTAAATGATCTCTGCCCTGTTCCTTGTGTGTAGCTAAGCCCCACATGAGCGAAATCCCTGCCTGAGCCCAACTTTGGCAGTTTTTACATATATGTATCTTGTAGAGAATCTCTCCCCTTACACTGCTGCCAGGGGGAAAGCTTACAAAAGTACAGACAGCTATATATATTTTAGATTTGTATGGGTGGTGAAGGACAGGAAATTTTTCATTAACAAAGGCAAAGCTACATAAAGCTGATCCATTAGCCGTTAGATTTAAGGTCGTTATAGTAAGTGTTCCAGGGCAGTAGTGACAAGGCAGCAATAATTTGATCATATTAGCACAATATCTTATGATATAAATCTAATCAAAATGGTTTTTCTAATGCTTATCCAGCAGTTTGGCTAAACAAACCTGGTAAAAGTAAGTAGCCCTTGTTTTGTCCTCCAGGTAGGTGGAGGCATAAGACCTCACATTAAAACTACGAATAATAGGCTGCCTACTACAGATCCTCATCCCATTTGCAACAAGCTATCAGATTGCTTGTGGTAATTTGTAATGATCTACTGTATAACAGACAAAATCCCCAGTATGGTGGCTCTGTGCAGGCCTATGCAATCACTTGCCATGGGAGGCCAGTCTGTATGAGGGAGATTATAGAAGGGTATTAGATTAGGGACACAGATGATCATCACTGAGTCACATACTGAATATGTCCTTTCAGTCTCCTCTGCCAGATGAGCTAAGCTGTCAGTTCAGTGATTACTACATTGATTTATCATACCAAAGTCCTCCAAGGTGAAAATGGTTCCTAGGTTATCTCTGTGTATTGTTGAAAGTTTGGAGTAAGATTAAAAATTAAATAGAGTTGTAGTTCATGAGAAAGATTCACACCAAGTCTTGTTTGCCAAAAATATTGTCTAATACAGACCGAGGACCAGGGTGTAAAGGCAAGAAAACACAAGGCTTTATAATAAACTAAGTAGACAAACAGGTGGACGAATGCTGAGACAGACAAGCAAGAGCCTACCATGGAACACAGCATGAGTATAAACAAGAGAGACCTCGGGTTTAGAACTAGGCATAAGTGGAGACTTTAGGGAATATACTCCTGTATTTCTGCTATAGGATTTTTTTCAGCAGCAGAACAGTGACAGCGGAGTGAGGGGATCTACCAGGACTCCAGATTTGCCATAATTTGATATGATAGCCTATCGCTTGTATAAGCTTTATGTCATTTTAAAACCCGATTACTTGCACAGACTAGGAGGTATACTAGTATCACTTGAAGGGGCAGCTCATGCTGTTTATTTTGTCATGCATTTCATGATGAAGAAATAAGTAATGTTACTTCAGGAGATATTGAGTTAAAATGTTAAATCTGACAATGTTAGTTACTTCAATCTACGGTTGCCTCTTTTCTTTCTTTTTTCCTTCTCTCTCTCTCTCTCCTTCTCACCTCAGCCAGGTGTTGCTATGTGTCTCCACTTCCTGTGTCCGTCATTTGAAATTAAAGCAGAGTCGTGTAATTGTGACATTATTATATTCCTTAAAATTCTGAAGTAATGGTGAAAATAATTTTGCTGTGGCAAGCCACCGGTTTATAATGTACATAGTGGAAATACTGTACTCAAATTCAGTGGCGGGCCGTGCATTTGGTACCTGGGCCTTTAGTGGGGACTTACCCGACTTAATTCACCTCTTAATACCACCACTATCATGTCGCAATTATAGAAACCATCAATACTATACAAAAACAAAATATATAATTAGCGTGGGATTACAGAGAGAGTAAGGCATTTCGCGTATTGAGGGTGACTATCATTCTACTAAAGCAAGAAACCCAGTTCAGACAACTCCAAACCTCTACACTACAACTGCAGCTGCACCAGGTACATCATCTGGAGCAGTTCAGAATCAATATTTATCTAATAACATGACAAACACATAAACAAATTAAATAAAATACATCACACTCACCGGAGATGCTATTTATTTATAGACGAAATCTATCCTCATGGAGGTGATCTCGGCGTTTCATTTCCATCAGTAAGTCCTTTTCTAGTTTTGGGGGACGGAAAAATGCTGACGTCATTGTGGGCCAGCTAGCTGCAAATTTGAAATCTGATTGGTTAAAGAAACAGTCCCATTGCTAATATAGTTTAAGTTACATTGGCCAGCACTACTGATTCTGAAGGCCCTGGGCAGATAAGACTGACATGGCAGCACATAGAGGCTGAAATCTGATTGGACAAAAAATCTAACATCCACATATACGTACTGGAAGCAGTTCAGGCAAGAGAAATGAAGAGAATAGACTGCTGGGAATAAAATAATACAATTTCATGGAACAAATATTAGAATTTAGGTTGTAAATGTAGGTCAGTGCTTCTGATAGTGTTTAGGCCGGCAGAGAAGGCCTTGCTGGCCCTGACGGGCCACCACTGCTCAAATCTAATGATGAAAGGCTAAAAACTGAACAAAGCTCTCCAACTCACAAAACCAGCAACAGAACACAGTACAGCTAAACACAGGAACAAAGAACATCTACACGGGAAAGAAAAGAAATACTAAAATTATGGGACGTGATAATATTCCAATTTCTCTTTACAGGGCAGGTTGCTAAATTTAAATATAACAGCATACACACAGACTAACAAGAACTCACCCGAGAGAATACAAGAAAACCAGAACAAAGAAACTCTGAATCTGTTCACAAACATGAAACTCATAAAACTAAAGACCAATAACTGACTACAACTCATGAACATAATGAACTAGTTTCAAAATGATGACCCAAAAACATGGAGGAAGAGATAAACTCAGTCCAGCAACAATGGAGAATGAAAAGGGGAACCGCAGAAATGTGGCGCATGAATGCTGGGCGGGGAATACATGGAGGTCACAGGGACGGCTTCTCTGAAGACACCCGTGGCAGCCTGTGGATGTGTGGAGCTGATTCTTGTTTTGGCTGGTTGATTATAGATGGAAGTCAGGTGAATAGATTAGGAGTGGTAACGAGAGTCGTGGAGCTGAGACAGAGAACAAAGGCTAGAGCAGTAGTATGCCAGAATAAAAGTTCAGGGCAAGAAGTACATCCAATCGTGACAGATATATTTATTATATTAATTTGGTGAAGAGTGGAATAATAATAATAAAAAAACAAGCTGACTGTGATTGTTTCGGCTATGACTCAATTTGGTTTTTATGACTGGTCCTGGTTGAGTTTGGATTCATTAAGCTTTAAAACGAAGAAATTGCTTATTGAATCTTTTGTCTCTCTTCTCTTTGAAAGCAATGCCGAAAACACTCAGGTAGCAGGCTTCTGACTTGTAGTTCATCCATCTATCCATCCATTACCTATTCTGGTTATTCTGTGGAGGGTCCAAGCAGAGCTGGAGTCAATCCCAGCTGACATTGGGTGAGAGATGGGGTACACCTGGACGGGTTGCCAGTTTATAACAGGGCTGACACTGTGGATACATCCCAGGTCTCTTATAAGCACTATCGTTTCCCTCACTTAGAACTTTTCCTTGTGTCTTAGTCCTGCCAACATAAGATGTGAGGAAAACGTGAGGAGAAAAGTCTTGACAAAATACGCTATCACCAACATGAGATGTCTTTTCCTCCAATACTTCATCTGAAGTATACAACCACCAACTGATTTCTGATAAAGGGCCATGTCAGTTCACAAAAAACTTCCACGAAGGATGGTCTTGTGTATCCTCAGTCATGGCTTCTCCAGCACCATCCTCTGTCCTTGCTCCTTAGAGCCGATATAAGAGACTTGGAACGTCCTATATCCTTGGTTGACTGGAATGACTTCCGGGATGAGTGAGGACCACGGACGTAGGAACAGTCTTACTGTATAAGAGACATGAGTTGTACCCATAGAGACAGACAACCACTCACACTTACATTGACACCTACAGGCAATTTAGGAGAAGCTGGAGTACCTGAGGAAACCCACCCAGGAGCAGGGATAACATGCAAACTCCACATAGAAAGGCCATGGTCGGCCGCGACGTTCAAACCCGGAACCTTTTTACTGTGAGGCAACCGTGCTAATCACTGCACCAAGTGGAAATTTATGCTAAATATAATTTTTATGAGTGGAAATGCACCATACTGCAGCAGAGTATATTGACTTTACTTATTGTATTTAACATGAATTCCAGCAACCTGCCCAGAAATAAAAATGAAATGTGGCTTCTGAGTTAATGTTCTCTTCCCTGGTGTACTTATCACAGCCTCAGCAAGTCAGTGTTTTCAGTGTGTTCATGGCTAAAGGTTGTTTGTTAAAAAAGAAAAAGAAAGAAAAAAGAAATAAACACTGCAAATGTGAGTTGGCTGTATGTTTTACAGTTCAAACTGGGCAGTGTGCACATTTCAAGAACATGGTGGTAATTTGTCAAGTGCAAACTGATAGTTACAGCGGGTACTGAGGTCACTCATTTTAATTTACAGTTCTGTTTTTCATGAGAGATCTAGTTAAAACTGCTGTATCACTACAAACATAAAACAGGCAATCAGCTTACAATGGCCAAAAGCAAAACACAATCAATTCCACTGAAATGATAAGAGTAAAGTCAATCTTTGCTGTGTAAGTGCCCCTACTGACAGTGGTTTGACAGCACAGCAGCAAGCTCAGGGACCATACCCATTTTAATCTTAACTGAACACAGCATAGACAGCCACTTGTTGGGTCTTCCATCAGATCCTTCTTCATATTCTGCAGAATACCCTAATCTCTCCATCTGAAAGTACATTAATACCTACTTAACTCATGTGGAGCTGGAGCTGGATGTACCGCTGAGGAAGACGTGACTATATTATGAGCCACTCAAGCACTATAAGTCATAGATAATTAGTCTGACAGGAAGGATTGCTTTTTCTAGTAAAAGAAATAGTACTAGTAGTTCATGGGTGCATTCATGGTGAATGCAGACTGTAAGACCTTGAGGAATATACATTCAGTCTCATTGAACTTCATGTGAAGTTGAGACAAGAGATGAGACTGGTGATTTTCTGAACAATTCAATAATCTTCAAATGCACAGTCTGCTGGTGTCTTTGCACACTGCATTGGTGTTTGTATTTACCCATGTTGTCAGTGCTCCTGACAGACCTAAGATCCCCAGTATTCACCCTCTTCCTTGGTTACCACCATTTTTAGATTCTGTTTGACCTTTGGTTTTACACCTTTGACCTGGCTACCACAATGTACCCTCAGGTGTATTTCTTAACTTATTTCTTTATTACAACAAAAACTTTTGTTTTGCTGTGCATGTGCGTGTGCGTGTGTGTGTGTGTCTCCCCCTTTTTTTCCTGGCCTATGGGACAGATTATGACAACTGTCCGGCCCAAAGTATGTGTAATGTATTCACCCCTCCTGAAACCCACCAAATTCATGGGAATAAGAATACAATAACAGCACAGGCACAACCAAAGCAACAACAAAACAAAACAAAACAAAAAAAACCCACCGGACCCGGCTCCACCTGGCACAAGTTAAAGTAAGACCTAGTCCACTAAGCAACTGAGAAGTTACCTCATACAAGGTTTAGAGGAGAAAGAGGGTGATCAGGCCTCAGACCACTCACAGCTAGGTGTGACGCCTGTTATGCCACACAGAACCTGGCACAAAACCCCAGAATCACAGTACGGTCCCTACAACATAAAATATATACACCAGATACACATGGCCTAGAACCAATAGAAGGAGACTAGAAACCCCCACGGATCAGAACGTGCGGACCCACAAGGGCCTTTCTCTGAACCATAAACTCTATCAACCTGTTGACTGACCTAACCAGCCCGCCGGCATGTGTTCTGGTACACCCGCCAACAAACAGGCGGCGCCGTCGGGTCAGGATCAACTGAGGGATCAGGATGTAACGTGAACTCTGTAATGGTATGAGACGCAGCAGGATGTGAAGTCATGTCGTTCGTGCAAACAGGACCAGATGGTAGTGAGGGGGCAGCCAACACTGCAGGGCCCGCTTCTGGTGGATCACTAGATATTTGAGCGGCAAGGTCATTATCAACAGGGTACAGGCCACCCACTTCAGAGCATTCACCACCGTCACCATCCCCCAGGATGGAATCAACAGGGGACAGGCCACCCACTTCAGAGCATTCACCATCGTCACCATCCCCCAGGACAGACTCAACAGTGCTGGCGAGGTAGACATGTGATTCAGGGGCGACACTGCAGACGCTGTCAGGTAGTGGCAGGAAATTGACTTCCACCAACAGGTTTCTGTGCACAACCTTTGTATGCCCATCTGCATTTTGAATCTTGTAAACATGAATGTCAGGGCGTGCATCAACAACCGTGTACACTCCATCCTCCCACTTGTCAGCCAGTTTCTTCTTCCCATGCTCACTCTTGTTTGCAACCAGAACACGGTCCCCGACAGACAGGTACGTGCCCCTAACACGTTTGTTGTACTGAGCAGTTTGATGTCGTTGCTCGACAGTGGTGTGTCTTTGGGTACGTTTTTCAGGTCGGCAAGTAGAGACTTGGCATAGGAATCATAGTCGACAGTGTCAGAGTCATTCAGGACTGTAGAAAACATGATGTCAACTGGCAGTCTTGGAACACGGCCAAACATCAAGAAAAAGGGTGCGTAACCCGTGGTCTCATGAATGGTGGCATTATATGCGAACGTGAGGGTCTGGATTTGCTCTGGCCAATGCTGTTTTGCACCAGGAAGAGTACGCAACATACTGCTCAAGGTGCGGTTGAAACGTTCAGTGCCACCGTTGCCCATGGGGTGATAGGCTGTTGTGCGAGACTTGGCAACACCAGCCAATTGAAACAGTTCTGCAATCAACTTGCTCCCAAAATTGGTGCCTTGGTCAGAAGGAATTCTCTCCGGAAACCCATAGACACAGAATACACAATCCCATAACTTCTTGGCAATCTGCTTTGCTGTTTGGTTGGCACAGGGGAAAGCATGGGCAAGTTTGGTGAAATGGTCAGTTATCACCAGAACATCAACTGACCTCTGTTTACTGTCTTCCACCGACCAAAAATCCATGCACACTAACTCCATGGGGGCAGAGCTTCTGATGCTCTCCAGGGGTGCACGGGCCGCTGGTTCAGGCGACTTACCAAGTGTGCATCTCTGACACTGTCTGACATAAGTCCTGATATCCTTCTTCATATCAGGCCAGTAAAACCTCTGCCTTGCAAGGTAGAGTGTACGATCTTGCCCTTGATGACCTGCCAGGTCATGAATGCCGGACAGTGCTTGGTTTAAGAGGGCAAAGGGTAGCACATACTGAAACCTCTTCTGGTTGGACAGAGGGTCTTTAGACACACGATACAACACGCCTATGAACTGCCAGTTAGTCCCATTGCTTGAGCAGCTGCAGAACCTTTGCACTAAAACCAAATTTCTGCCGCCTCGAGGGATGCCTCCCATCAACAACAAATGGCAGTACCTTAGAGATGCAAGGGTCTTGCTCCTGGCCCTGCTGCAGCTCCTGTGAGGAGAGCATGGCGAACGAAGGATCACCACAGGATGGCTGTTGGATGTTTTGAGTCAACTGGGCAGCTCTGGACTCTGTGGCAACCCCCCAATGACACTGAGCCTCACAAAG
>NW_018127953.1:876384-877391 GCF_001952655.1 Monopterus albus
GGCATGCGGTTGTACTCGTAAAGGCCCATAGGGGTAGTGAAGGCAGTGAATTTCTTGTCATCTTCGTGCATAGGAATGTTATAGAACCCTGAGGTGAGGTCCATCACGCTGAAGAGACAGTTCCCGCCAAGAGCAGCCAAGCAGTCAGACTGATGCGGCAAGGGGTGAGCATCTTTCAGGATGCGGGCATTCAATCATCGGAGGTCTGAGCAGATCCTCAATCCCCCATCCTTTTTCCACACCATTACCAACGGTGAAGCATAATCACTTGTGGACTTCCGAATAATACCTCCCTCCTCCATATCTGTGAGAACTTGCCTCAATTTCTGATAATGAGCAGGGGGGACCCTTCTGTATGGTAACCGAAAGGGTCTGTCATCAGTGAGCCTAATGCGGTGTACGTAGTCTTTGGCTTCCCCACAGTCCAAGGAGTGTTTAGAGAAAACATCCTGATAAGTGGTCAACAGCTGGAAGAGCTCAGACTTACAAGCATCGCTGACTTGGCACAAGTCGATGTCGATGGCACCCAGTCCAATTTCAGACAGTCCCTTTTTAAAGTCAGTGACAGACATAGTACTTGTTGGAAGGTCAGGGGGTTGTGTCTTTGTGGACTGCAGACCTTGGAAGACTTCCAAATCCTCAACAGCAAGACAAGGGGACACATCAGCCAATTTGCAATTTCTCTTCAACGTAACAGGTTTGTTTGAAAGGTTCACTACAAGCATTGGCACCCATCTGTCACCCCAAAGAGGTGTCACAAGCCGACCCACCATGACATCTCGAGGCTTGGTTTTTGAGGTGGTCGGTTCGACGATCACAGTGCTGCCAGGTGACAATGGCGCTGTAGAAGGAAGTTTGCCCCATATTAGGTGTTCATGCTTTGGCAAGAGTGAGACTGCTTGCGTGAGCTTAACTGGGCCTATTTTGTCGGGAACTATGCCTCCTTTCCAGCACTGAACATTTGTGAACATCGACAAAAAGCTGTCAATCTCAGGGCCACACTGATG